>NC_135498.1:221110662-221290662 GCF_052857255.1 Amblyomma americanum | reverse complement strand
ATTTGTCGAAGTACACGAGCTCGCGTTGTCCACGTGCGGCCTATAAAGAGAGATAGTTTGCCACTGTGTATTGTATATATGGTTAGTAGTAAACATGTAGAAAGCGTTCCTGCCGTTTATTTATGCGCTAGGCATTGAATAAAACAAGTTTTGACACTCTGCACTAGCCGGAATGATTTTACTTCGGGACAATAGTGAGGGGAAGTGCTGGCCTTGTTTCGTCGGAGCTGACATACGTACGTGTCGCGCTGTGCCAAAAATGGGGACAGCGTCGTGTCCCTGATCTCCTGTCTCGCTTAGCGCTGTTTTTAGCCGCACGACCACGCACCAGCCAGGCCGACTTGTCCTCTTGTTAAGCTGGTCGATTTGGTGAAAATTGTTGATTTCTAGAATTATTTTCTTTCCTATATCCCTGAAGTGTAGTTTCGTGACGAAAAGTTATAGCAAAATATTGAGTACAAATTTATAAATTACGCTTTTTAGAAGTGTGGTCCTCAAAAATTGTGAGGTAATTTCTTTGATTTCAGTGCCGCATTTCTTTGACCAAAGCGAAAGCGAAGATTCCATAAACGAGGGAATAAACTTTAAGGTTCGTTTTTTGACCTCTCACATTTTCTGCGACTGGATCACTCACCTTCGTAATTCGCATGAAAATCAAATGATTCCATTTGTTGCAAACTATTCCTGAGACGTTGAGGAGCGTAATAAATCTCTCGATTTTTTTCCCTACACGTGCAGTATTGTGTTAGTTATTTTTTTGTAAGAAACGTTTTCATGTAACTATGCATGCATAAGTACATTCTCTCTAAACTAACATACGCCACCCCGTACTTACGGCTTAGCAAAAAGGAGAAAGACCAACTAGATGTTATTATTCGAAAGGCAGTTAAGACGGCGCTGGGACTCCCTTTATGCACATCCACTAAACGCTTACTACAGCTGGGGATCCATAACACCTTCGACGAACTAATAGAGGCCCACCGTGTAAATCAAATTGTCAGGCTCTCAACATCTAAGCCTGGCAGGAAAATATTACAGAAGCTGAGAATCAGACCACACCGGGAAGTCGCTGACAAGATCGACATGCCCATGCAGATGAGATCACACATTACGACTCACCCCATACCAAAACGCATGGATGAGGAATACAACAGAGGACGGAGACGAGCCAGAGCTAGACACCTCTCTAAGCGCTGGGATGGAAACAAGGACACGATCTACGTCGATGCGGCTGGACCCGTTAACGGAGTCGCGGCAATTGCAGCAGTTTCACCCCGGGGAGATATCATTGCAAGCAGCCTTATCCAAGCGGCGGATACCACATCGGCTGAAGAAGCAGCTATCGCACTAGCGATATCAAAGAACAGCGAGGCAACGGTTATGTCCGACTCACAAGCAGCGGTACGCAATTACCTCAGAGGCTGCGTTGGCGCTCCGTGTTGGGAAATTTTGGAAAGGTCTAATCCTTCCAACATCCAGATCTTCTGGACGCCAGGGCACCTCTCAACGACGGGCAATGAGGCGGCCAACACAGCTGCTCGAGCTCTCCTCCTCCGAGCATCTGGCACGCAGCCTCTCTCTGACATAGTTGACAGCCCCTCACCCTTACTAAGCTACGCAGAAATTACGGAGTACTATAAGATCACAAGAAGGGAATATCCTCTTCCTCACAAAACCCTAAGCAAATATGAAGAGCACATAATCAGGCGACTACAAACTAATACTCTGCACAATCCTTACTTAATGAGTAAATGGCACCCAGAAACCTACAATTCGTCCTGCCCCTTCTGTGGAGCAGTTGGCACACTCTTTCACGCGGTTTGGGAATGTCAAGAAAACCCAGACTTGGACAGCAATCCCGATCCGACTCATGAGCGCTGGGAGGCAACCCTTCATAGCCACAGCCCACTCGACCAGAAATTGCTGGTTGAGAGGGGCCGGATTGTGACGACGACCAATGGGTTCTCGTACTGAACCCACCCAGTTTTTGTGCTCTGAATAAATGTTTTTCCTCCTCCTCCTCCTCCTCCTGATCATATAGAAAAAAAACTAATCGCGTCATCATACAGAACAGGGCTTTATGCACAAGCTGCCATAAAAAGAACTGCGCACTATCTACTCATTTGAGACCTAGCTTGGGGGGACTTGACGACGGTGTTAATTATAATTACCCAAAACTGCACCAGGTATAGCTATAAATAAAAGGAATGACTGAAACTAGCGTAGGAATTTCATATTTGCACCAAGTTTAGTTACATATCGCATGCATGAATAACGAACACACTTTTCATTCCGCGTCCCCTCTCAATCTCGCCACGTGTCTGTTAGTAGCACGCCTGCGGATGCTTCTTTCCAAACAAGCTTCGCTATCATGTATTACCTCATGAAACATGACACATGCATGATGAAATGAAAAAGCATATGGCGTTTCGCACACTTAAGGTACGCTATTCTAAGCACACCAACGCGACCGCGCAAGATTGACACAACTTACCAGACTTCTTTCTACTCGAATGAAATAATTACGTCGTCATATCAAGAAACAGTTTCAAGTAAATATTAAATGTCACAAAACGCGCCATTTAAACATGGTGTGCTATTAACAAAAAACGTATTCCTTGGGGGCGAGTGAACCTGTCGGCGCCCCGTGCACTCCGGCTCAAGGTGATAAGTACGTGTGCAGCTACATGTTTTTTTTTTTCCTTGAGCAATTATCAGCCTACTATCCTGAAGTTCAGATGAATGAACGCAGTAACTTGCATGCTATTAAGTGCATTGAGTGGCAGTGCCTATCGACTCCCAGACTTCGCGCTTTACTACAGTGGCCCAATGCCTGTTAGCCAGTTTCCGAATGCGGCATTTATGTGCGAGAAACCTATCGAGGCTAATTTAATATTTTTTATGCTACTACGCGGATCCAGCAGTGACGCAGCTGGTCAATATATGCTGCTTCTGAAGTGCATAGGCTTGAAGCAGCCGCCGGTAGCTGCGGCAGCTGCGGTAGGCACGGGCAAGCGGAACCTGTTTTGCCTACCATGCGAAAGTCGCTTCTAACATCAGCGCCACCGCATCTTCGTGACGTCGCGGGGTGAAGGAGGTCCATAGGCCCTGACACATTTTTTTTCTCATTTTATAAGCACTTTGTTGCTTTAATATATTTTTTAAAACACTAATTGCTCCATCTTCCACGTCCAATGTTCCCAGTATGTCCCACAAATCCTCTTGAATATCGTTGTCGTAGGCTCCTCTGATATCCAGAAATGCTAGCCGTAGAGGCCTGTGTTCCTTTCCGGCAATCTCTATAGACTGCGTCAATGAAAGCATATTGTCCTCCAACCTCCTTTCTTTCCGGAATCCATTTTGTAGCTCCCCTGGCACCCCCTCGTTCTCCACCCAAGCCTGCAGTCTGTCCTTTATAATCTGTATCACCACACTGTAAACCACAGACGTCACTGTTATGGGACGGTAGTTGCTTATGTCAGCTTTGTCCCCCTTTCCTTTATATATGACGTTATAGTGTCAGAAACTAGCGCCACCTCACGGAAAGCCGGAAAAAAGAGTGGCCACGGGCGAACAATAGGAGCACGTCCGACGCGCCGGGCATCTCAGAGTAGAGGAGGCGTTGGCCAGACAGCACTTGCTGCAGGGATGTGGTATGCGGTATACGATACCGGTTCTGAAAGGTACAAACTAGAGTCACTAAATAAAGACTTAGAGTACCATCACTGCAGCACGGCGGTAAGCAGGGGCGGCCATTTTGTTGTTTATCATTGTTGCCAGATTGCCGCTTCGGCGACCTCGCCGCTAACTTTGGCCCGGCCATTTTGTAAACAACGCTGTTAGCCATTCTGCGCTGCGGCAGGGATCGTAGCCGTACGGCATGGAAAGCGGAAAGCGCATGAAGCGTTTTCCATCATTCTGCGAGTTGAAACAGCCAACAACGCAGCAAAACGGCATCCTCGTATGCTCTTGTGCAGCTGAAATGCTGCTAGGCGCGGAATCCCTGGTCACTGAGTCGGTCACCGGCAGCACTCGCAGCACTAGGACTACCACAGTTGCCCGACTGAAAACGCATAAGCCACAAAATGGCAGCCTCCATGAACCGTCGCAGTGTAAACAAATATCACGTGATGCAAACTGACCAATGACCGTGGCGGCGGCACAGAACAATAGGAGAAAAGAGTGCCGGTACTCTAAGTCTTTATTTAGTGACTCTAGTACAAACTTGCATTCGTGGTTTATTGTCCAGGGCGGCTGCTCTTCCTGGTTCAAGGCTTTGCACATGCGCACCAGCTTGTCGGAGCGGTGAAGGAAACGTATACTTTGCACTTGCCTCGAACTTTTCTCAGCCGGTGTGATAGCAGGTGATGTACGGTACGGCTGTTGGCCCTGACCTTTTGCAGCCTTTTCTGGCTCCCAAGAGGGAGCGCCCGCTTGCACTGATTTCTTTTATCAGGCATTCCACCACTGCCGTCACTATTTCACAAGAGACAATTAACCAGCTTTCTCTAACCGCACCGCTTGCGTCTGCAGGCTGTCCACAATTTTATGGTCGCACGGGCTCTCATGGGCACCGCGCAGGCAGCTTTTGGCAATACCCCACTTCACCAATCTCAAATGGGCCGAATTATGTTCCAAAAGGTGCATGGCTGATATGACCAAAAATGTGCTCCGTGTCAGAGTACAAATGCAGTTCTAGAAACTGGAGTCCCGCTCAACGGCACTTCATGCTTAAACCTTCGTTCAACTCAAAAGTCCCCAAAAACCTGTAAAGCCCTTTTAACAACCTGTGGTTTGTCGCTTTCAGCATTCAAAAAAAAACAATAAAGTTGTCCACATATCTCAAGCATATTGCTACACGTTTTCCTTTTTCATGCACGCTGCAACACGCATGTTAGACTGGGGTCAGAATATTTCACTAAGTATCCCAGCTGTACAAGAGCCTAAGCAAATCCCATTTGTCTGTACACACAAATTATCGTTAAAACGAATAAAAGTGGATGACAAGCAAACCTTAATCAAACCTACAAAATTTTCTACAGAAACCTCGCTTGCGTTTTGGCCGCTCCCCAACTCTCAATGCCCTCTTTTCCTTCGTCTAACAGCTCTGCCTGTGGTATAGAATAAAACAGTTCCTTAACGTCTACTGAAAAGGCAAAATTAGCTCCTGAAACAGCACCTTGTTTAAAGAAGAGTTCAATGACAACCTTTGAGTTGCTGACACGAAAAGGGTCGCCAACGTCCAGTAGACAAGAAAAATTCAATGCGCCAAGGACGGGACACACACGCGAAAGGAGACACACACGCCAGCACTACTAACAACTGAAAGAATTTTATTGCGACAAGAGCAATATAAAACCATGGGCAACGCCCACTGCTTAAGAACATAAAAGATAAAAACAGTAGCAAGGTTTTGCGCATGCTCAGCCATCCAGGAATCTAATCTCTTTTCTTTTCAGCGTTACGGAGGGCGCGCTGACACAGGTTTTTCTTCTGCAATGAATAAGATAGGCTTCATGCATTTCGCGCACACTCTGATGCTGGTACTTTCTTAGAACGAATAAATGGAACATCAATAAATGGAACAAGCTGCCTCACTCTGTGATCGAATGCCAGTCCGAGGAAAGTTTCGTGCAATGTTGTCGGACCTCTGATGTGCTCTATGTACTTGAATACTATTCCCGCTCTTCATATTTCGATTTCTTCATTTCCTTACTTTGACTGATGTGATTTCACATTGACGATCCTTTTCATTTTACACAACTTCTTTTGTACCAGAAGTTGAGCCCATGTCGCATGCTGCAAGATGTATCTTTGAAAATTGTATGTTTGTATCCCCCTGCAATTACACCTTCAGTGCGCTGCAGGAAATGTAAATAAATAAATAAATAAATAAATAAATAAATAAATAAAAGATTATTCTTTTTGAGGTAATGAACAGCAATGTTCACAGCTAATGTTAGCCCACAGGAACTAGTCTTTCTAATTAGCAAACAGTCGACTCTTCGTAAATACATCTAGATTTCTCCTTCACATCTGCGCATTGTCCTACTTCCCAAACTCTCATTCACGTGATTACAAAATTTTGGTCCGCTGCCGAAAACGCGTTCAACCCTTTCTTGGGAGGTCACTTTCCGCTAGGCACCATACTTTTTTCTTCGTCGCATCTTGAACCACCGCCTTTGCTTATTTCCACAACGACGGCAGGCCACACGAACACAGAAATCCGGCGAATGCTGAAAGCGACAAACCACAGGTTGTTCAAAGGATTTACAGGTTTTTGGCCAAAGTTGAGTTGAAATAAGGTTTACGCATGAAGTGCCGTTGAGCGGGACTCCAGTTTTTAGAGCTGTGTTTGACATGGGCTCATTGTTGGGCATACCAGCCACGCACATAAAAGGACATTATGGCACATAAATCGGCCCATTCCAGATTGGTTAAGCGGAGTATTGCCAAAACCTGCTTGTGCGGTGCCCATGAGAGCCCGTGCCACCATAAAATTGTGGCGAGCCTGCAGACGAGAGCTGGGGCGGTTAGCGAAGACCGGTTTTCTCCTGTTAAATAGTGAAGGCAGTGGCGGAATGCAACTTCCGTCGAAAAGAAAGAATGTATCTGGGAAAGACGTTGCCACCTGCGGTATTGCGATTTTTGTGAATTGCTTGTGTTTAATCCTGCGCGCACAAGTGCAACGGAATTTCATTGATGCATCTTCTGTCCAAGCAAAAATTTTCAGTTGATGTTTAGCACTCGTCCTCTGCATTTCTCTTCGTTTGTGCCGCGGTATAATGCGTATTTTCAAGCAATCTGTGGCTGCCACTTTAGAAATGAAGCTCCCTAATGTGGCAATTTGGGCAGGTTGGTATTGAATTCCAGGATTGAACAGCCCAAAATGGATGAAGACAAAAGCAAAGAGAACGCCAGACACACGAGTGCTGGCTTACAACAGTTTATCTCGAACCTCGGCCCGGAGTATATGGGTACAGCATGGCCAACATCACGCATGCGCCGCAAGTGGTATATTCAGGCACTGCCGGGAGTACAGAAGTTCTTTATGGGTAAGAAAGAGCAATCGATTACTTCGGTGCGCAAGAAGCGCCTAAACGAGCTACCATTCCAGCTTCGATAATTTCACGAGTCAGCTTGCATCTCTTTTTGGAAGTGCGGTCTCGGCAGACGGGCTGACACGTGGAGACTTGTCATTCTTAAGACATTTTGACTGCAGTTGTTCAAAAGACATCACCAATTCCCAACCTTCTCTAAAGAGCAGACTGCTGTGATCCCATACATACGCGGCTTTTCCCACCGCCTAAAAAATCGCACAATGGGCGAATGTAAAAGTGTTTTTTCCACCCCTGACAAGCTGCAAAACTTGTGCAGATTGACCAAGCCCTGTATCGCAGAGAATCAAGGAGGAGGAGGAGGAAGAGGAAATGCAGGGAGGTTAACCGGAAGAATAACCGGTTTTCTGCCCTGCACGGGGGAAAGGGGTGAGGAGTTAGAAAAATGAAGGAGAAAAGAGAGTAGCAGGAAATTGGAGTCAGTATGCAAAGTCAGCAAGCGTTCAGTATAGTCACAGCCTATCGTGCAGGCCAGAAGTTTTCAAGAAGCGGAGCAGTGCCTTGGAGGCCTGCACCGCCGACAACAGCCGCGGCCAGTGGCCGAGAATCTGAATTTTCGTCAGTGGGCGTGGGTCTGGACCAAAAAATCAAGAGTGCAAAAAGATCCCGGCCGCAGCGGTCGAATTTCGATGGAGGCGAGGTTTTAGAGGCCCGTGTGCCGTGCGATGTCAGTGCACGTAAAAGAACCCCAGGTGGTCGAAATTTCCGGAGCCCTTCACTACGGCGTCCCTCATAGTCTCAGTCGCTCCAGCACGTTAAACAGCCAGAAACCATAAACGAAACCAAGAGTGCAAAAAGAAGCACCGAACGAAGTTCGTTGAATGTGCAAACTAAACTATGTACAGCATTCGATTGTCATGTGGGAAAAGCTACGCTGGCCAAAGTGACAAGTGTCTGAACGACCGCCTCCAGTAACATTCAAACAACGTGTCTGAAGAGCGAGGTAGTATCTTCAAGCAGGAGGAGGAGAACGGAAGGCAGGGAGGATAACAAGAACACTAAACCGTTCTGCTACCCTGCACGGCGGGAAAGGGACGAGGGGACATGAAGGAGAAAAGAGAGTAGCATTTCCTCATAGTTTGATATGATTCGCCTTCATCTGCACTCTTGTCGTCAGCCTTACATTTTCTGCAGCGTGCTTCAAGAAACCCAGTATCCAAAGTCAGGGTTTCTTGAAGCGCACTGCAGAATATGCACCCGTGTGTCACCGCTTTCCATCGCGCTGCTTGTTAACAATTGAATCTCGCTGTACGTCAGCTCTGGTTGCGGTTTCATGAATAGCACTTAACATCTTGTATCTCATACATGCTTGTACATTTCTTCTTTGTATGTGAGTATATAAGGAGAGCAGTACATTTAATAAACAGTTGAAAGTCCGCACACATACCTGTCTTGTCCTGTTTTTGAAACTATTCCTTGTGCCAAAGTATAGCGCGCCAACTTGAAGCTGACAAACCAACTAGCCGCCATTACAGCATTGCTGAGATAAGTGACTCGGGAAATTATCGAAGGTGAAATGCTAGCACGTTTAGGCGCTTCTTGCGCACCGAAGTAATCGATTGCTCTTACCCATAAGGAACTTCTGTACCCCCGGCAGTGCCTGAATATACCACCTGCGGCGCATCTGTGATGTTGGCCATGCTGTACACATATACCCCGGGCCGAGGTTCGAAATAAACTGTTGTAAGCCAGCGCTTATGTGTCTCGTGTTCTCTTTGCTTGCGTCTGTCTATTTTCGGCTGTTCAATCCTGCCGCGCTGCTTTATACTTTGATTTTGATTTGTGATTTGTTGGAGATGCCAAACAGTCGCTGACTCTGGGTGCAATTTCTGCATGAAAGTTTTGTAATGAAGTATAACATTGATGCAATGAAACTTCATTTAATTGAACTTATCTAAGCCAGATAGAAGTAAACCTGCGACCTGAAAAATTCTACAATAAAAAATTACACGCTTGCACTCAAGTCTGCTTAAGAGCGCAAACCGGAAACCTTTCCCTGTCCGCATTCTCCTTGTATTTTTCATTTTCTCTTATTTTGGAGCGATCCAGGCAGCTGCGAGCAACGACTGTGAACTAAGCCTTTGCTACTGTTTTCTGCAGGATTCCACGCCTGGCTGGACTGCTGTTGTACGCTCTTCGTATAAAGCCGCGCACACGACTCGTCACTTGGTTAGTCTGCGCTCTCCGCTGCGCGTGGACAATCGGATCCGTGGGCCTCCAGTGACTTGGCGCGAGGGTGGAATCTCATGCGCAGATCGCGACTTAAGCCCTTTTCTGCGCAACCGACTCTGGCTTAGAGAGACGTGCCCGACGACCACCCGCAACATTTTGAAGCGACCCAGGTTGCTACGACCGTGAACTAAGCCTTTGCTACTGCTTTCTGCAGGTACGTTATACGGCTGGCTTTTTCGCTTAATATTACTCTTAGGCTCCCGGATAGCTCTGTTTCCTTAGTTTGATTTTGAAAAAAAATGAAAAACCTTTAAAAAGCCTAGGCCAGGCACATGCTGACAAACCACCGACTACTGTAAAAGAACTGGCTAAGGCTCTGGTTGACGTTACCTTGTGCCTTGGAGAGATCGCTACAATCATCAGAGCAAGCATCAAAGGTGTAGCCGATGAAAACAACAAGTCTCCCACTGATGGGGAAGAGCGTAAAGAGTCCATGACGCACATGAACACCACATTTGAGCAACTTAGAACGAATGTGAAAGAAGTGCGCAGTGAGCTGGCTGAGGTAAAGAAGCAACAGTCCGACAACAGTCAAGATATGAAGGAATTAGAAGGTAAAGTGAAAAGCATCAAGCAGGAAACGATCGAGCTAAAGCAGTATAGCCGTCGGAACAACGTGGAAATTAAAAACGTCCTTGCATCTTCAGAAGAATCTTTAGCCGATATGATGCTAAATATAGCCGCATGACTGAAAGAAGAGCTTCGCCCTTAAGACATTGATGTGATTCATCGTGTGCCGACTAAAGAAAAAGGACGGCCAAACATTGTCGTTAAGCTTGTTTCCAGGACTGTTCGTGATCGCCTACTGGAGAGTTTTAAATGAAACAGGTTGTTTGCATCATCACTAGGCCTTCAAAAAACTGACCCTGTATATTGTAACAGTTGTTACACTGAAAAGGAACTGCAGCGGCTGAACGAGGGCACCAGAGAAATGGGCCTACACTTCAGCGTCGTCTACTTCTGGAGGCTGCGATCTCTTTCTTCTTCTACTTCCAATCCTCGTATCACTGCCCCCTCTTCAGGAGCATCGCCCCGATGCGGTGTTACCGCCAGACCGAATAGCGGGGAGAAAAAGTGTTCAAGAGGTACACCACGAGTCTGACATCACGGAATATGGCTACATGCAGCCGGAAAGTCACTCGGGGGGTCGCTCGTAGTATGGCTTCATTCGCACCACATGCACAACGTCGCTGCGCTTGCCGTTGTGCGATGAACGAGCTGGCGAGGCTGGTGCAACTTCGTACGTTACGTTGCTGAGGCGGCGGACAACAAGGTAAGGGCCGAAGTAGCGGCGCAGTAACTTTTCGGACAGCCCGCGACGACGAACGGGCGTCCAAACCCACATATAGTCGCCTGGGTGGTAGGTCACGTAGCGGCGTCCAAGGTTGTAGCGGTCAGCATCGATCTGCTGCTGACGGTGAATGCGGTGTCTGGCCAGTTGCCGTGCTTCTTCCGCGCGCTGAACATAGGTGGCGACGTCGACAACAAGTTCACTCTCACTGTCAGGGGGGTCCACGGGTAGCATAGCATCGAGGGGGGTGGTAACCTGTCGACCGAAGACTAATTCGAACGGAGTGAACTGCGTCGTCTCTTGCTGCGCGGTATTATACGCGAATGTTGCGTATGGGAGAATTTCGTCCCATGTCTTGTGCTCGATATCAATATACATGGAAAGCATGTCGGTCAAGGTCCTGTTGAGGCGTTCTACCAAGCCATTTGTCTGCGGGTGGTAGGCTGTTGTACGTCTATGGCTGGTGTGCGTGAGCTTGAGTACAGCCTGAGTGAAGCGGGCCGTAAATGCAGCTCCACGGTCAGTAATGATAGCTGCAGGAGCGCCATGACGCAGGACGATGTTGTGGACGAAGAAGTCGGCGACTTCAGCAGCAGTACCGTTTGCAAGTGACGTGGTCTCAGCGTATCGGGTCAAATAATCTGTCGCGACCGCAATCCACCAGTTTCCTCCGGTCGACTTCGGAAAAGGGCCGAGGAGGTCTATGCCAATTTGCTGAAAAGGGGTCTTTGGTGGTGCTATGGGCTGCAGAAAGCCGGCTGGCTTCAGAGGAGGAGATTTGCGCCGTTGGCAATCCCGGCATGTTGTTACGTATCTACGCACGGATGGGAGTAAATTGGGCCAGTAATACTTAAGCCGAATCTTTGCCAGTGTGCGACTAACCCCCAAGTGGCCGGCGGATGGTTCATCATGACAAGCGCTTAAGATTTCGGAGCGTAACTGGGATGGCACAACAAGCAGAAACGTCTCTTTGTTGCTGTGAAAGTTGCGCTTGTAGAGGACTCCACGCCGCAGAATGAAGGTCTGTAGTCCACGGCGAAACACACGAGGTACATGAGAATTCAAACCCTCCAGATACTTAACGAGTGGCGCCAACTCAGAATCTGCTCGTTGAAGCTGCGCCATACGGGAGATGCTAATGGCACAAAGAACAGGGCAATCTTCGGGAATGTCTTGCGTAGCCGGTCCCACGGGCGCTCGTGATAAACAGACCGCGTCCTGGTGCTGCCGACCCGATTTATAGACGACCGTAACGTCGTACTCCTGTAAACGGTGGCTCCATCTGGCCAACCGGCCAGAAGGGTCTTGAATGCTGGCCAGCCAGCATAGCGAGTGATGATCGCTGACAACACGAAACGGTCGGCCGTAGATGTAAGGTCGAAACTTACTCAGAGCCCAGATGACGGCAAGGCACTCTTTTTCGGTCGTCGAATAGTTCCGTTCCGATCGAGAAAGTGTGCGGCTCGCGTAGGCGATTACTCGCTCTGCGCCGTCCTGCCACTGTACGAGGATCGCTCCGAGGCCGACATTGCTGGCGTCAGTGTGGACATCAGTCTCTGCATTCTCGTCAAAATGAGCTAGTATTGGTGGACTTTGAAGGCGGCAGCGGAGTTCCTCGAAGGCTGCGTCTTGGGCACTTCCCCATACGAAGGGTGTGTCATCTCGAGTCAAGGCAGTCAATGGCTCAGCTAGGCGAGAAAAATCTTTAACAAAGCGGCGGTAATACGAGCAGAGGCCCAAAAAAGCGTCGGAGGGCCTTCTTGTCGGTTGGGCGTGGGAAACTGGAGACGGCGGAAGTCTTGTCGGGGTCTGGAAGAACACCTTGTGCGCTGACAACATGTCCTAAGAAACGGAGCTCCTCGATGGCGAAATGGCATTTCTCTGGCTTGATCGTTAGTTGTGCAGACTGAAGAGCTTGAAGGACAATGCGCAATCGCTGCAAGCGTTGTTCGAAGCTAGACGAAAAGATGACCACGTCGTCCAGGTACACAAGGCACGTCTGTCACTTCAAACCAGCTAAAACAGTGTCCATCATGCGTTGAAATGTGGCCGGAGCGGAGCAAAGTCCAAACGGGAGCAACTTAAATTCGTACAGACCGTCGGGTGTCACGAAAGCCGTTTTCTCGCGGTCTCGCTCGTCCACCTCGATCTGCCAATATCCGCTTTTCAGATCTAAGGAAGAGAAGAACCTGGCGTCCCGGAGTCGGTCAAGGGCATCATCGATCCTCGGGAGTGGGTATACGTCCTTTTTGGTAACAATATTCAGTTTCCTGTAATCGACACAGAATCGCAACGTGTTGCCTTTCTTTTTCACCAGGACCACCGGCGACGCCCACGGACTTGTTGACGGCTGTATAACGTCGTCTGCAAGCATTTCATCGACTTGCGTCCTAATAGCTTCGCGCTCTTTAGGCGAAACGCGGTATGGACGCTGACAAACTGGTGGCGTGGCCGAATCGGTGACAATGCGATGCTTGGCTACCGGCGTACGTCCGACCTTGGAGCTCGCCGCGAAGCAATCTTTAAAATCAAGTAGCAGCGACGACAGAAGGTTCTTCTGATGAGGTGACAACTCCGGGTTGATTTTAACCTTCTGAAGGGCGTTACTTGGTGCGGCATCGTCGTGAAGATTCACCTGTACGGGGCACAGATTCGGCAACCTATCCACGTCGTCGAGGAAGGCGACGGCCGTTCCCTTGGCGAGGTGCTGAATTTCGTTCGTGAAATTCGTCAGAAAAACTGTCGCACAGCCGTCATTCAGTTCAACAAGACCGCGCGCGATAGCCACACCCTTCTCGAGCAACAGCGAAGGGTGACTGTCCGCAATACCTTCGTAGTCGTGAAACGAGTCGTTCCTCACTAACACCGAGAGGTACGGGGATCGATACCCAGCACCTCCACCAGATGTGTAACAGTTGTTACACTGAAAAGGAACTGCAGCGGCTGAACGAGGGCACCAGAGAAATTGACCTACACTTCAGCGTCGTCTACTTCTGGAGGCTGCGATCTCTTTCTTCTTCTACTTCCAATCCTCGTGTCAATATATCGATGAATATCTCTGTCCCGAGTATGAGATCTTGCTAGGCAAACAATACAAACAAAGCGGGATAAGAACTGGAAGTTCGCCTGGGTTTCGTAGTCTAAGATTCTGATGAGGAAAGTCAAAAACTTCTCAGTTGCGCACATAACAACTGACGAAGACCTAGCCAACATTGTCTTGTCTAGTTTTGCTAGCTTTAACTTTACTACAGTTGTTTCATCTTTGTGGCATATTTCATTACGAACGTTAACAGCGAATTCTGTGCCAAGTCCTGCATATCTATATTTCATGGCGACATCAGAAGCCTGAATAGAAACAAAGATTTCTTGTGCACATTCTTAACGCAGCATCAGTTTTCTTACGACGTCAGTGCCCTCTCTGAAAAGTGGTTGAGAGAAAGCGAACACATCCCGATTTCTGGTGGTCATTTTCTATCTAACTCAAGAAATACGCCATCACGTGGCGGAGGTGTTGCTTTATATATTAGACAGGAGTTGACCTTCGCTGAAATTCCTCAACTGCTAACAGGTAATAATAACGTTGGATCACTTTTCATCACACTGGCGAAGGCATGGCCAATAGGCGTCTACCGACTACCCAGTTCAAATTTACAATCGCTCTACAGTATTATGGAGACGATTCTTTCTGATTTCAATAGCAGAAAATATAATTCTGTAATAAATACCGGTGACTGTATAGCCACTTATGGAGACCTGAATACAGCTTACTATTTGCTATTGCAATCGTATAAATATAAATATAAGAATAAAATCTCTAAACACATGAGAATTACGATGACCATATCTTGTACAATCATAATAATATCCACGCAGGTATATACAATAAGAGCCTAACAGATCTCCTTCCTCTCTTCGCATTTGTATCCAAAGATAGAAACATTGCTATAAATAAATCACATCAACGTAAAGGTAGAATAAATTACTCGCTGCTTCGTGAAAAAATCAAGGAAATATATTTCTCTGATATACTAATTCAGACAATAATGCTGAATGCGATAAATTAGTGACCACCCTCTCCGCTGCCCTTTCTGAATGCACTACATACAATCATCGAAGGTATGAGCAGCCGCTATGCCCATGGATGATGACAAAGACCATACTAAGTGCCATTAAGGAGAAAGATGCTTGGTAATGCAAATGGAAGAAACAAAAACAAAGTATATATTATTTACAACAGTTTCACAGCTCCCGTAATTCTGTCGTCGTAATGACTCGGTAGAGAGAAAAAAGTTCAGCACATTACTGATCCAAAAAAACTGAGAGTAATTCTAAAAGGATGTGGGATATTCTTATTAATATCATTAGTGCACCTGTGAAAAGGCACATTGCTCCTGACCGAATTGACACCGGACAAGCTGATGTCTTCAATACATACTTTAATAACATTGGGCCAGCTCTAGCTGACTGTATTCCTCATGATGCATGTGAGGTTACTTACCCATTATTACACAGCGCATTTTGTCTTAAAGCTATAGAACATATTACAGTGCAAGGTGTATTAGCTGATATGAATGCTAACAAGGCGGCTAGGCGCGTTGGCTTTACTGTTAATTCTTTAAGAGATAATGTTGACCTGCTCTGTCCTGTGCTCAAAACCATACTCAATCGTGATATAGAGCGTGGTACATAACCCGAAATTCTAAAGATTGCAAAAGTGTCCCCTATATATGAATGTGGTGATGTTAATGACCCTGGCAGC
Source organism: Amblyomma americanum (assembly GCF_052857255.1). Lineage (NCBI taxonomy): Eukaryota > Metazoa > Arthropoda > Arachnida > Ixodida > Ixodidae > Amblyomma > Amblyomma americanum. Next base: position 221,275,262 of record NC_135498.1, on the reverse strand, counting down.
TATCGACCAATTTCTGTACTGAGTGCCATTAATATCGTGTTTGGAAAGATAATTTCTATTCAGTTAAAAGTACCTGAGTACAAACAAAATTTTAACTGAACCTCAACACGGCTTCAAAACCTGTCGCTCTACATCATCAGCAGTATAGTAGAGTTATCCCAACTTGTAAACGAAGCACTCCATAACGACGAATTAGCCGTATTATTATGTTTAGACCTCAAGAAGACTTTCGATACAGTGCATACTTCTAAAGAAACTTGAATATTACGGATTCAGTGCCAGCACTCTCGACTTATTTTCTAGTTACTTAACCAACCGATAGCAGTTTGTTAGGATCAATAACTTTACGTCTTCATATTCTTATATTATAACAGGTGTGCCTCAGGGATCCGTTCAGGGACAGATTTTGTGTTCTTCACATGTAAACGATTTTCGTTTAGTTTGTGGAAATGTGGGGGGACAAAGCCTTTCGCCCCGCCCGCACTCCCACTCCGTGGATGCAGCGTTCCCGCTCGCTAACCGCGGATTGGGTTCGTGCTCGAGGGACAAAGGGAAGGGACGACACAGCGTTAACACTCATATGCTATTTATCACACTTGCAATTAATACACAGAGCGGGCCAGCTAGCTACAAAGCATCAACGAGGCACTCCTCGGAAATAGAAGGCTACGTAAGAAGGACTTCCGACTTACCGGCTGAGGCGGGGGCGCGACTTCGGAGGTATCGGCGGCGAACGTTTGTATGCGCCGATAATGGCGGCCGGGTTTTCCCGTGCGCGCCGCATTCTTGAGGCAAAGCCATTCCCTAGCATTTGCTGGGGAAGGCAATTAGAGCGCGCGTCTGCTGCGCTCGCTCGCTGCCTGGAAGCAGAAGTCCAGCGGCAAGGCACAACGGATCCCCGTGTGCTTGCCGCGGAAGGTGACGGGAGCGTGCGGCTCCAACCGCTCGTGACGCTGGCCGGATACCAAAGAAAGGGCCTCTCTCCGGTTCCGCAGAATTCCGCGTAACCTACGTTCTCATTTCTGCCAAAGCAGTTAGTTAGGTACGCGGACGACAATGTACAAGTGTTTACAGGACAGTCACCTCAGGAAGTAATGTACAATGCTAATACTGAGAGTTTTCATGTTTCATCATAATTTAGAGCAAATAAACTAACACTAAACAAGGCCAAAACTAAATACATGATTTTTCATTGCCGACATATTCATGTTAACAGCGAATATCTGCAATTATATCTTCATTATGGCACTCTGGAGCAGGTGAACACCATTAAATAATTGGGGCGTTACGCTAGACAGTAATTTGAACTAGAAGCCGTACATAACTTGTGTTTTAAACTAGCTTAAGCGTGCTATAAGCTCTTAAAGGTGAGAAAATGTTTTGATATTTTGGTATTAAAAATTATTTAATTCTATATTTTTTATTGTCACATCACATACTGTTGCAAATCATGGCCTTCCACTTTTAAAACTTATCTGGATCGAATTGTATGGCTACAAAAAAGAGAGGTGCGGACAATCACGTTTTCCGGTCAGTTTGAGTCCAGGAGTCCTTTATTTTGCAGCTTGAAAATACTTCCTTTGACAGTGTCATCCGAAATGGAAATTGCAAGTTGAGTGCATGACATAATATGTCACAATCATTCATTACCATTTAGCATGTTTGTGATTCCTACACGTAACACTAGAAATGTCACTAACATAAAGTTTAATTTACCAGTTGCTCGAAACTGTGGGGACCTGCCCTGCAGCCCCCTGAGTTTGCTTTCCCGCGAGGCACCGTGCAGCGGCAGTCTCACCTCTAGGCTGAGCGCATTCCCTTGTCAGTTACATTAACTGGCAAGAGAGGGCACCAGCATCGCTGCTCGCGAGACTGCCAAAGCCCGCGCGCGGGAGAGGGGGCATAGGGGCTTTTGGGCAGGGATCTTCGGCCCGAGCCACATTCTACGCAGATGATATCACTTTACGGACCACAACTGGCAGCGATGGTAAGATAGAGGATACCCTGCAACAAGCTGTAGACATAATACAAGACCTGGCGAGCAAAGCAGGGCTAACCTGCTCGCCCTCCAAGTCCGAATTATTTCTAATCAGATACAAACCAAGGGGCCCTCGAGCAAAAAATTACAAACCTCCGCCTCCACTGAAAATCTGGGTGGAAGGGCTCCCTGTAAAGGAAGTTCAAACTATAAGAATCCTAGGACTCTTCCTTCAGTCGAACCGGAAGAACAAGGAAACACTAGAAAAACTCCAGACAACCGTGAATATGACGGTAAGACGAATTAGACGAATTGCAAGCAAAAGGAAGGGAGTGAAGGAGACAGAACTTTGCAAAATAGTACAAGCATTTGTAATAAGCAGGCTTGTCTACGCACTCCCATACTTAAAATTAGACAGTAGTGAAAAAGCCAAAGTAGAGTCTATGATTAGAACAGCATACAAGGTAGCATTAGGGCTACCGAACTGTACCTCCACCGAAAGGTTTCTGGGCTTAGGAGTACACAACACCTTAGACGAGCTTACAGAGGCACACTTAACAATGCAGAGAGGCCGGCTTTCCCGCACCAAAGCAGGAAGAACCATACTTGATCGTTTAGGACTAGGCATACAGTTGCCACCCCAAGATACCAAAACACAGATACCTAAACGCATCGCTAAGGTAATAAGAGTTAAGCCACTAGCTAAGAATATGCATCCTGCTCACCACGAAGGGAGAAGAAGGGCTAGGGCAAAAGCTCTACACAACATATACAACCAAGATGAACATGCAGTATATGTAGATGCCGCAGAATATCCCCAGAAACAAGCGTTCGCACTAACGGCGGTGGATACGCAAAGTAGACTGATAGTCTCCGGCACTACCATAACGAAATCCTCGGAAACGGCAGAAGAGGCGACAATCGCCCTTGCTATCATTAACACAGAAGCTACTACCATACTCAGCGACTCTAAATTTGTCATACGCAATTATGCGAGGGGCAGAATTTCTCAGGCAGCAATGAGCATATTGGGTCAAACCAAAGACTTAGACAGAATTATTGAATTGATGTGGGTCCCGGCTCACTCGGGGAACCCTGGTAACGAAGCGGCACACATAACAGCTCGAGGATTCGTCAGCCGAGCAGGGGACGCTGTCGTTGCTGAGAGTTTTTCGAAGGACGGCCTATCATCTTTTCACGATATTACTAATCATTTTAAACTTGAAAGGAGGATATTCCCTCCTCCAGACAAAGCCTTTAATAAGGAGCAGGAGACCACTTGGAGGCGACTACAGACGCGATCCTTCATGACGCCTTACCTGTTGTCAAAATTCTACCCTGGTGAATACGACCCTGCATGTACATTATGTGGTGATTTAGCCACTTATGATCACCTATTGTGGAATTGTAAAGAGGAGCCACCCCCGAAATCTCTAATACAGGTTCCTACTCTCGAGCAGTGGGAGGCCGTGTTGGTCAGCTCAGACTTGGGAGTTCAAACCCGGGTCATTGAATGGGCTACCCAGGTCGCTGTCAGCCGTGGACTGATAGCCACCTAGCACGGATCGTCTGCATTCTGCCTTTTCTGACGAATTAAATGTTTTCCAATCCAAATCGGTCCGAGCGGACGTGTCGCTCGCGGCTCCGCTCTTCGCCGGCGGGGCGAGGAAGCGACGGGGAGACAGACTCCCGTACTCGTCCCGTCCGGCCTTCGGAGTATATATCCCTTGCCCTAGCGCTGGCGAACATTCGCTCGGAACCTTGCTGGTGAGTCGGACGACCTCGATTCATTAGCGTACGTTGTTGTTAGCTGGCGTTATTGTTTCTGTAGCAATAAATGCCTGTTTGTGTCAGCCAATGTGTCGTTCCTTTGTTCCCCCAGAGCAAGGCCCGCCGTGGTCGGCGAGCGCTCCGTAGCGTACGCGATCACGGGGTGGGGTTCGGGCGGCTTTGAACCGTGTCAGCCGCGATTGAGTGGGGAGAACGTACTTATCTCCCCATTCAACCCCACATCTGGCCGCCCAACGTGGGGCCTGCTCTTGGAACATTGGACGACTGTCGGTTCGGTTCGAGGAACGCTCTTTGTCCGGACTTGACAAGTGCTAGGCCTAGAGTGAATTTTGATCGCTAGGACCTGCGGCATGCTTTCTTGAGTGCGAGGTGTATTGCGCTGCAGCATGTCTGAACTTTTCGACATGCTCAGCACATTTTTCTCCCTGGAGTTTCTTCGTGGGGATCACTTGGTCCGCATCGAGGGAGCGCGAGGCCTAGCGCCCGCGGAGTCGCCGAGCCCGAAGCGAGTGAGTACGGAAGCCGCGTGGGTGGTCCGAGTTTCTGTATATACTTTCTCTACTGTCTCTTTTTCGACTATGGGAGTCGCGGCTCCGGGAATCGGGTGGCCTGGGGCCACGGGTGCCGCTACGAGCTCGCTGGTATTGCAGCGCGGCACCGGGCGCTCCGACACCGTCCGATACTGTGGGCGCCGACCGCTCAGAAGCTGCTTTGTGCAGTGAGCGGGTAGGTGGTAGTGGTAGTGGTTTATTTAAAATAACATAAAAGGAAGGTAAAAGATTTTTGCTAGCCCCGGCATCTGCCATCACGTGCGGCGGCACCTGAGCTGGGGCAGCGGAAATAAAGGATAGCAGGCAGGTGGGAGAAATGAAATAAAAGAGGTGAGGGGACAGAAGAAAGACATGGGGGGGGGGGGTAAATAGTACACTACATAAAATAGATATACACTGCATAAAAACATTAAAAGTAAACACTATAAATGCAAAATAAATATACTATATACATTATTTACACAAACAGTCAAAAAGTCAGTTGTCTTCGCGGCGCGCGTGTGCTGATGACGGGAAACTCGGCAGTCAATGGTCACACGCGCGCCGCACTTTGCACGCAACAGCTGGTGTGGGGCGCCCAGCTGTTAGAGCGTCCGAGGTAGCACACACGAAGCGTTCAGTCACAGCACTGTACTACCTGGCGCAGAACAGGCGGGACGTCAAGCCCGCCTGTTCGAGAAATACACACAGGCTCACCAAGGTTCCCTCGCGGGTGCGCGCACTGCCTTGCGGCCACAGGAGCGTCTCGAGCGAGTCCGGGAAGATGCCCAGCGCTCTGTAGGCCGCGAGCATATCGCGACGAGCGTCAGCGAGCGGGTAGGACCACCCCACAAAGCTGACGTCTCCTCGCGGCTGCGCGCACATAACCCGTTTCGGGTCTTTGTTGTGGTCACGGTCATTGTCGGAGTGGTAGTTAGGCCTGAGGCTTTTCGGAGCTGCCTGCACCACGTTAAAAGAGACACGACCACCGGACCGTGTCATTGAGAGGGGGCGCACTTTGCTGCCCGCCCGTTTTTTTTTTTGTAACCTCGCAAGAACTGAGCAGTCTCGTTCAACTCAAGAAAGGGCTTTGTTCACTCGAACTTTGCGTTTGCACAGCCGCCGACACGTTTTGCTAGCGAGTTAGGCATTGTGCCACGAGGCCCTTGCGGATGCCGTTTCCCCTCCCGTGCCCTACGTTAAAGGCACGCCGAGAGCGTTTCGGCAATTTTGCAGATCAGGTGGAGCCACCCAGGCTTGCTGTCCGGTGCACATCGTCTCGCTGCCACCTGCTGCGACGGAGCGGCCTGTATACTGTTCGCCGCATCCATCCGGGGCAGCTGTGGCGAGACCAGTCAGCAGTCACCTCCGGCTGCTGCTGCCCTGGCGACTACTGCAGGATCCTGGCCTGCAGTTTTCCGACCGGCCTTCGATTCGCGGGCCTGCGGACACGGTGGTCCGCGGGCCATGCGAGTCGTCCCAGCGGAGACCTTCACGCCGCCTTCGGAATACCGCGGAAGTCTGCGCGGACGCTGTCGGCGTGACCTCCGCTGCAAGACGTGCCTCAAGGACACGAAGACCAGGAGACTCCTCCATAGCATGTACTTTCAGGCGCGTGGGTCTATTTAAGGTTGGGGGGATGTGGGGACCTGCCCTGAGTTTGCTTTCCCGGGAGGCACCGTGCCGCGGCAGTCTCACCTCGAGGCTGAGCGCATTCCCTTGTCAGTTACATTAACTGGCAAGAGAGGGCGCCAGCATCGCTGCGCGCGAGACTGCCAAAGCCCGCGCGCGGGAGAGGGGGCATAGGGGCTTTTGGGCTGGGATCTTCGGCCCGAGCGGACGTGTCGCTCGCGGCTCCGCTCTTCGCCGGCGGGGCGAGGAAGCGACGGGGAGACAGGCTCCCGTACTCGTCCCGTCCGGCCTTCGGAGTATATATCCCTTGCCCTAGCGCGGGCGAACATTCGCTCGGAACCTTGCTGGTGAGTCGGACGACCTCGATTCATTAGCGTACCTTGTTGCTGGCTGGCGTTATTGTTTCTGTAGCAATAAATGCCTGTTTGTGTCAGCCAATGTGTCGTTCCTTTGTTCCCCCATAGCAAGGCCCGCCGTGGTCGGCGAGCGCTCGGTAGCGTACGCGATCACTGGGTGAGGTTCGGGCGGCTTTGAACCGCGTCAGCCGCGATTGAGTGGGGAGAATGTACTTATCTCCCCATTCAACCCCCACAAAACACATACGGTCAACGGCTAATTCAGTATCACGGTGTACAGATATGTGCCGTTGTATCGTTTAACAGCAGTTTTTATCGATAAAGAAAATATCTGCATCGGATCTTGCGTAGCCCCGGTTATTACTAGCAGATTTTTAGGGTATATTGACTGCGCCCTTGCACGAAGTTTAGTAAGGAAGGGGTACTAAATGTTTTTAGGTATGTTCATGATTTTTTATACTTTTCAAAAAACTGAACCACGTGACCTACACTGATGCTGTAAGCAATGTTTTACAGATATTTAAAGAGAACGGGAAGGGGTTGTTTTTCAGGCATGAGACGCCCTTGCACGGATGTTTACGGTTTTTAGACCCGAAGATTACTTTCGGAGAAGAACATGTGCGTTGGCACTATGCCCCTCGAGCTAAGAAGGAGCTGCTACCGTATGCATCGGCTCATCCAAAGACAGTTAAGCGCGCTATTGCTGGTGTTTGCCTAGAATCGGCCCTCGTGAAGTCGTGTCAGCATGGTATGCAAGGGAGCTTTGATAAGCAAGTAACTCGATTGGTGGGGGCCGGTTTCCCAAGCTCTGTAATCAGAGGCGTTGCTGAACCCCTCCTACAAAAAGTCAAGTTCGCCATGTTTAAGCGTCCACCAGAGCGAAGGAAGCAAGCTGCGAAACATGAAGTAGTTCCGTATGTGCACAGGGTCGCCCACAACGTAAAAAAGGCGGCAAATAGACACGGCATGCCTGTCGTCTTTTCATCTCCACGGAAGCTTGCTCAACTCTGCGCACGCGTGGCGAGCGATGGAACGAGGAACGGCTGCAGTAAAAAACATAGAAAACACTTCGTGAAGTGCTGCACCTTTGGGATACCACTGGCCTGCGGGAAGGCCTGTGTGGGCCAAACGGGCAGGTGTGCCAACGACCATGCAGCAGAGCACGCCCGCTCGCTCAGAGAAGTAGGCGGTGCACATCTGCCCGAACACTGCACAGAGTGCAAGGTGTGTCACCCAGGGGCGGAACATACGGCGGAGGAAAACTGAGAGCAATGCAAAAAGTGTCAACCACGCCTTGATGAGATAAGGACTCTGGGCAGGAGCGGTGATAGTAAGGCACGGGAGGTTTTAGAGGCGTACCACATCAGAAAAAGAGGAAAAGGTAGTGTCAGCGATACATCTGTGAACCTGTTTAAAGCCGAGATTACATATCTTGAACGGTTTTGTTGATCGCGCAAGAGATTTCTCTCTGCTCATGCCTGCATTTTCTGTATATTTGCTCGCTTTTCGAGGAATAAAGTCAGATGAAGTTGAAAAGGGAACAGTGCAAACACAGGAGGAAGAGAGGAACGTACGACACAGGCGCTGTGTTTTTTTTTCTTTAGATGCAACCTTGGTGGTTCACTCCGCCCGTGCATGGCTTTTTGGGAAGCGCATCGACGCCTAGGGGTAGGACGACATTGATGTCCTCTGCTTTGTCTTTTGAGGCTGTAGTCCGGACGATATTCAGGAGCTCGATTTTGTCCAACCGTGGCGGGACGCAGAACTTTGGTCCGAGGCTGAGCACATTCCTCACGTGGTTAGGAACGACTGGGTTTCCTAATGTTAGAACTTCTTGAGTACGGGCTGGTGGGCGTACCTTCCTTGGGATGCCTGTTAGCATCTGCCTCCAAATGAACTCAGAAGTCTGGTCCGCCGTCTTGAGCTCTTGAATGTAACGGTACTCGTAGCGACCAGAGCGGTATGCGCTAGCGCAAGCCGTGAGCAGGAAACCTTTGGCGAGACGAACTTGCCTCCATGCTTCTGACCTGAAGATCCTACATAGTCGCAGGCGGTGTCCTTGAGAGAGTGAGAATGGTCCCAAAATCATGGCTAAGGCTGCTGGCAGGCATGAATTCTCGATGCAATACGAGAAAAGTCTTGCTCTGCATGTGGCGGTGATCAGAAGATTTGTGCAGACAGCTGGATGCGAGAACACACGGGAAGGGAAAGTGCACGTTGTAGAAGAAATGAAGTTTACGAGGGTGTGGTTGCGGGCTAGTTCCTCGTTCCTCTCTTCGTCCTGTGTTTGCGCTGTTCCCTTTTCAGCAATTTTATACCAACTAGCCCGCAACCACACCCTCAGATGAAGTCAGCGCTTGTCCTACGTCGTTCTTCTTCTGTGTGTGTTTTGCGACGCTACTGTTTCCTTTCTCGAGTACAATGAACCATCTAGCCCAAATAGAAGTTCTTCTAAAGAACCAGAAGCTCAAAGTTATTGAAAAGAAGCTGGAATAGATAGGAAGCCTTTAGGAAAAAGCCATGGAAAGTAAAAAAAAATAACTGAATTGGAGCAACCGCAGGCAGTAATGACAAAAAAGTGATAATTTAGAAAATAGCAGCCATCAATCAAACTTGATTGTTTTTTGGCATAGAGGAGCAAGAACAGTCTGACGAACAACTTCAGACAATAGTAACAAAAGGTGTTCTTGAAGATAAGCTAAACGTGACGGTTTCAGGTATTGAAAGAATACATCGGCTTCGTAGACAAAAGGCAGACAATGGAGGCAAAGATTAACCTGTGATCTTTAGGGTCACTAGACTACCGGCATGAAATGAACATTTTAAAGTAGTATTCTAAACTTAAAGGATCTACCTATTCAATCAGCGGAGATTATTCACAAAGTGTCCGAGAGGTAAGAGAAAAGCGGTGGATTGAACCAAAGAAAATCGTGACAGGAAAGAAAAAGTGAGGTTGACGTATGATAAATTCCTAATTAATGGTTGTCATTCCGCCTGGGACAATGGTCTTGCCGGTGCTCACCTACGGGGAAGAAACGTGGAGGCTAACGAAAATGGTTCAGCTTAAGTTAAGGACAACGTAGCAAGCCATGGAAAGAAAAATGATAGGTGTAACGTAAGAGACTGGAAGCGGGTAGAGTGGGTGAGGGAACAAACGTGTGTTAATGACATCCTAGTCGAAATCAGGAGGAAGAAATGGGCTTGGGCAGGGCATGTACTGCGAAGGCAAGATAACCGCTGGTCCTTAAGGGTAACCGAGTGGATTCCAAGAGAAAGTAAGCGTAGCAATGGCCAGCAGAAGGTTAGGTGGGCGGATGAGATAAGAAGTTTACAAGCATAGGGTGAATGCAGCTGGCAAAGGACAGGGTTAATTGGAGAGACATGGGAGAGGCCTTAGCCCTGCAGTGGCCGTAGTAAGGCTGATGATGATGATGATGTTGATGAATGATAGCAACGGCATCGTTGAACTAGAACCAAAAAACGAAGAAAGCTAAGTAGAGCACAGTATGGAACCACGGGCCACTCGGTCAAGGCGCCGGAAACCTTGATCAATCGGACGTGGGCAGCCTTATCAACGAATATGACGATCTAGAAGCCTACAATCAAGTCACCATGAATGAAGTAAAATGTAACGAAATATTAATGAACACGTCTTTTCGTAGTCTCCATGTGAATGCGCGGTCTGCCGTGAATAAAACTGCTGATCTTGAGTACCTGTTTAATAAACTATAGATAAGTTTGAAGTGTTTATGATTACGGAAGCCTGGTACTCCTGTGATGAAGAAGTGATTAATATGCCCGGGTACAACTCGTCCTTCTTGAACAGATCCTTAAATCGTGGTGGTGGTGTCTATGCTTTAGTAAAAGAAAAAGTGCATAAATTGTGACCTAGTACCAAGATTTTGTTGTGTCACTTCTGACTACGAAATGGTTTGATTAAATTTTTACCGTACTATTATTGCAATTTGTTACCGCCCTCCTTATGGCCGCACTGCAGAATTCTTTTCTTTCGTTGACATATTTTTGAATTTTGTGCACTTTTAACAGCTTCAGTGTCATTCTAGGCGGCGATTTTAATGTAAATCTGGTTTCCGATACCAGCACAGCAAAAGTTTTTATTTTGCTGCTCCGCAAATGGCTGCTTTAACACAATTGGTACGCCTACAATATTTGCTAGGCATACATAATCACTCATTGACCTTTTTGTTATTAATTTCGATGAAAAGAGCATTGTGTCCGCTGTCTCTCATTCTTACCTTAGTGACCCTTTCCCAATAGTGCTAGGGGTGAAATCAGGTATGAAGATAAAACCGGCACGGGCATGCTTTTATCAAGCAATATCTGAGAAAAAGCTTGCTTCTTGCAGACAGGCTGTTTCGGATATAACCTGGTCTGACGTGCTGTATGACAGACGTGGAAGCCAGTTATGATAGCTTTCTTGACAAATTTGAAGAGCTTTACACCCAACATTTTTTTTCGTACAAGGCGCACCTAGCAGCTCGGGAAGGGCGCAAGAAGTGGATGACGTCCCAATTGCTCAAAGAGGTACAATCAAAAGAAAAAAATGCGCCAAGACTGCATTAATACACGTGATCCCGAACTATTAGAAAGATAAGAAGTGCTCAGAAAGAAGATACAAAAAGTTAAGGCGTGGTAGGCATTCGTATTTCTAGGGCAAATTCGAATCATGCCACGGTGATTCCCGAAAGTTATGGAACCAGATTAACAACGTTGTTTTACGCACACAGCAGACAAGCTCTCCTCAAGAAGTACTTACTCAAGGTAGAAGTGTAAATAGGCAGGTATTAGCAGAGGCGTTTAATCAATATTTTGTTACCCGAGAATACCAAACTTCGTCAAACATTTCACACGATTCTCGCATCAGGCAAAGTAGCGATTCGATGTGTCTAAGTCGAACTGCATGTTCTGAAGTAGTCACTGCATTCATGAATATGAAGAACAGCAGATGCCACGATGAGGATGATTTGCAGATACGGCCTGTGAAGCATGTCTTAGACATTCTAGCTCCAGTTTTAACAGCGTCAACTGACGGGCTAGTTCGGTTTCCATGGTGGTTTACCAGCGCAAGAAGACGCGGACTAACAAAGACAAACGGGCGCTGAACTGCGAATTTATTTTGAATCCTTACATATATACCTCCAGAGCCACCGCCCACTAGGAAAAAACCCGGGAAATTAAAGCACGTGTCAGTCAGCAGGATCAAAACGGCACGAACAATGAGTCGAACTATACAAAAGAACAGATAACAAGACAACACCAGATGGGTGAAGAAACAAGCAGGCCGGAAAAGTTGCGCATAGGAATTCGTTGTCCTCTTTTTCGACATAAAGAACGAAAAGGTGCTAACAAAAACGCGACGTGAAAAAAACGCGCCCTTAAAAGTAAAAAAAAAACAAGACAAAACGCAATATGGAAGCACTAAGAACATGGACCAGATGAAAAACGTGAAGCACATGAAAGCCAACAAGGAAACACGGCTATACCAAAGTCGAGGTGGATGACAAAAAATGCACCTGCAGGAAAGCATGTCATTAAAAGCGAAATAGAAAGGGGAGACGCGACCTTAAAAAGCCGTAAAGGCAAGAAACTCTAAAAAACGTAACATGGAAGCAGTGACAGCCAACAATGAGCACAGCTATGCAACAAAATATCGAGGCAAATGACAAGAAGTGAAAACAGAGAAGCTAAAATTTGAATACTACAGGGGGAAGAAAAGGAATGGAATGGGTACTATGAACGGCGGGTGAAGGGCGGTAAAATCAATTAAACCCAGACAGGAATGCAATCTCCTTCTGTGAAAGTAGAACAGAGGGCGCACTAGCACATTCACTTTCGAGATTTAAAATCTTGGCTGGTTGTATTATTTCGCGAGTCGGCTGATTGTGGCATTTCTTTAGAATCGTGCCTTTTCAAACACGGGGGCGTATTTTTCACCAGGGCTTCGTTGTTCGTGCTGGTATTCCCTGCAGTGTTGTGGAAGGTTCCTGAGTGAAGTTCCAGATAAATCCCTTCTTTGTTCCATTAGCCGTTGGTTGATACATCGGCCTGTTTGGACGATGTACGCGCTCGTTTAATTGTCTTTGTCCTGTACGTGTTCCTTCGTCCGCGTCTTCTTGCGCTGGAAAACATCTCCAATTTTAACACACATTTTTGAGTGTTGAATACGGGGTATTCCTACGGTGCAGGCAAATTGCTAAAGCGACAGCCTTGTATAAGACAGGTGATAAGCTTTGTGTTTCAAATTATAAGCTAGTTTCCGTGCTGCCAATCTTTTCTAAAGGACTGGAAAAAAGTTATAGACATGCGAATGTCATGCTTTTGTGAGAAACACCAAATAATAACAGACTCGAGGTTTGGTTTTATCAAGCACAAATCTTCGGAGGCAACATTACTAAGCCAAAAAGAGTATATCTTACACTGTTTCGAGAAAAAGAAACTTGGCCTTGGTGTTTTTATAATATTTCGCAGGCTTTAGACTACATCAGCCATAATATAATTTTGGCAAAACTGCTCGACTACGGATTTAGGGGTCGTGCATGCGCTTCTTGCATCATATCTTGCGCACCGCTTTCAAATTCTAAGTATTTATAGCTATTCATCCTCAGTAAAAAAATAAAAAACGTACCTGCTGGCGTACATCAGGGAAGTATCCTTGCACCTCTTGTTTTTATCTTATGTATAAATGATATCGTTAATCAATGCCTGCATGCGAAGTGCGTTATGTATGCAGATGACGTCTCACTGTTCTTCTCATCAAACGCATGTGATGTGATAAACCAGGCAATTAGTACACTAAGTGCACTCCATCAATGGTCCCTTAATAATCAGTTGGAAATTAATGTAACTAAAACAAAGGCTATGGTATTCAAACCAAAAAATGAAAACATTATTCTACCATGCGATTTTCAGCTAGGTTTGGAACCTATAGAGGTCGTAGACAATAATAATATATTAGGGGTACACTTCAACAGCTAGCTAAGCTGGGACAATCATGTTAACGCTGTCATCAGTAAGCTTTCTCGTGTCACAGGTATCATTAACCGGCATTCTCACTTGCTTCCATGCAAAGTTAAACTTCTCCTGTATAATTCGCTCTTTATGTCCCGAGTAAACTATGCGCACTTAGTTTGGGGAAAAACTACAAGTACCAATAAGTATAAGATTTACGTTTTACAGAAAAAGCCTGTACGTGCGTCGGTTCTGATACAAACACATGCGATTTATTCCACTCGTTCAATGCCAATGCCGTAAAAGCATATGAAATATATAATGTCAGGCTGGCTGAAAGATAGAAGAATGACATAAAACAAAATGTGAATTACTTGCGTGACACGGCACACATTTCGCTAAATGTACAAGTTTACCCTAGCAGACACAGCGAACTGTGGCATATTCCAACATGCCGCACAATATGTGGTACATATAGCCTAGCAAACACGTTGCCCCGTCTTTTAAATACGTTTGATGCTGCAAACGGTGATGTATCACGAGCATGCCGCAAAGATGTACAGGATGTATGTGCTGCTTTTTAGATTTCAGCATGCTTTCACTGCTTCCTTATCTCTTTCGTTGCATACACTGTGTACCTGATTCGATTGACAGGAGACCTGTTTTTCTATGAAGTATATATATATATATATATATATATATATATATATATATATATATATATATATATATATATATATATATATATATATATATATATATATATATATATATTGCTTTCTTTATACCATTTTTTGTGTGCGCTTCATTCCTTAATGTTTTTTCTTATGATGCGCCAACCGTTCTTGACAACCATTGTTTACATTTTGCGACATTACCTGTGTACGCAATTTGCATGTTGCCTGCTGCCCTGCAATGTAGGGGCCGAGGGGCATGTCAAGCCACAATATAAAAAGGTTGTACTATTCACTGATCAGCTATGTTGCAGTTCGTCCATGTTTCGGTTGTTTTTATAGTCCTGTTGTGTTATTCCTGCATTGATGTGTATTTCCTGTCGCTATGATTCATTTGTAACCAGTGCGCGATTGTTCAACTCTGTCTCGATCGCTGCTACACACACGCATGTATACCATATGGGCCTTAACTAGCTTCGGCTATGGGCCCAACAGTTGTATGCTTATGTTGTTGTGTAATTTCAAGATGAAATAAATAATGTATGATGTCTAATGTCTAATTTTCTGTAATTCTTGTTTCCTTTTTGTTTTTGTTTATTTTCAAAGTATTTTTCTACTTCGTTTTTTTAATTTCTGGTTTATTTCATTATATATACGTTGTTTAAGAACTGTTACTTCATCAAATTTTACACTTTTGCTTTATTTACCACAAACTTATGATTGACAGTTCGCGCGGACAACTTCCATCTACATCTTCTGTCTACAACTTAGTCAAGGGTTCGACAGAATCCTGTCTGACGAGGGGGAAGCATAGTGGTTGAATAAAACTACCCTCGCCAAAAAATGGTTTAAAAATATGACGTATCGGGACCACTACGGGTCCCTTGTTCACAATGAAGATGTACGAAATGGGCCGCTTCTTATATGCGCACTTGACAGCGCAGTGAATGGCCGTAGTTATCCGGGAGATTACCCTTCGTCCTGTTAATAACGTTATCCGTAGTCTGATTATAAAATGATTCTAAAAGCAGTCGGGACGATATAGGTTTCATTGTGTCTAAGATTGAGGTGTTTTCCCAGTCAATGGTGTGCTTCATTTGTTGAACATGCTCTGCCAGTGGGTTCGATGACGTGCGGAATTTGCTGACGTCGTTCATGTGTTCTCTTAATCTTCCATTAAAATTGCGTGACTCACCAATGTATGATGCATCGCAGTCTTTGCAGGGGGATTTTGTACACAACTCCTGGGTAACGTGCGCACTCCAGACGATGTTTAACATGACAGAGCTGTTGTTCCAGCTTGCTGGACGGCACGTGCGCAATGCGCACATCGTATTTTGCAAATATTCGTGCCAGAGCCTCACTTGTCCCCCGGGCGTAAGGTATGCTGGCGCGCCCCGACTCATCGGAGAACAGAAGCGCGCGAGCATACTTTGCGCCCGGGGGACAAGTGAGCCCCTGGCACGAATATTTGCAAAATACGACGGGTGCATTGCGGACGTCGCTGCGTTTGTTGTCGGAAAATTCTAAGCGATGGAATCGTGATTAGGATGCACCATCCAAGTCTTACTGTTTCCTTGATGTTCAAGTAACAAGAACCGCGACAGGAACAGACCGTGGAAAGAGCAGTGGACAGGACGAGCGGTAACTAGTAATTAGAGTTTTCCGGAAAGAACGTGGGCCAGCAAAAGTGTGCGCTTGTGCAAACCGTATCGAAACAGAGTAATGTGAACGTCTACGGGAGCAAAATGTCCTTGAAAACTAACAAAGAGAGAAAAGCAGAAGGCACAAAGAAAAAAGAGCATCTATCACGAGATGAACCAAATCACCTTATCTAGCAGAGCGACAGCAGGCTCAATAACACGAGTCCAGTTCAGATTGTGCATGTATGCCGCTTTTAAATTTTCGCCTTCTATCCTTGACTTTCTCCCCCCAATGGCAGTAGCTTTGCTCAGCTCGGGGTAGCACCCTCGGCATTCCCTGCAGTGTTTTGGGAGACTGTCTCATTCCAAGGACCGAAAGTGCTGGCTCAGACTCGCGTTTAAGCAATGACCCGGCTGGCGGACGCAGTCTGGCGCATCGTAGCGGGAACTGGTACTTACACCAAACAGCGCACGTAGTGGTGCTCGTGCCTGGTGCTACAAGCGACCCTGCGCTGGCCGTCCGCCACGCGCCTACACAGTTGAGACAACTTGCAGGGAGCTGAGAAAACGACTCGGATGCCTTGTTTACGCACAGCGCAAGGTGCGAGCGCGAGAAAGAAGTGCAGGGCTCAGAACTGCCTTGCTTGCCCGCCAGCTTCTTGAGGTTGAGGGCCAGCTTGTGCACATAGAGCACATCTTCTAGCGGGCCTTGGTTCAAAAGGGCCGCCGAAACGCACCTTGCTCCTCAGCTTCCACATCAGCGATTGTCTGAAGAACTTTCCTTGAGCTAATTTTGCTGGGCAACGAACTGCCTTCCAGATTTGCACCGAGCCGGAAGACATGTTCTGCGCATTGAGCACTTTCCGTGGGGATTGGTGTGAAGGGACAGCAACAAACACGTGACACGCGCAAGGAATTGCTATGGAATTTCTGATCAGCTTCCGCAAAAGATCGGGTTGTAGGCTACGTACCAAAGGCGAGAAGGAGCCAAGGCAGCCAGCTCATGGCTTTCCAGGGACATGAAAGGCTCCTCAGGTGGCTTTCTCGACGTGAAGTCAGCACACTGCACACCGTCCAAATTTAAAACCCAGATTATCATTAGTTTACTTTGGGAAACGTTAATACACTGGTCAATCGACCCATTGAAGCATTTTGGGCACCACATGTGCGCGCATCCGAGAAGGAATTGAGTGCGCAGGTGTTCCAAAGTGTGTACCGTGTTTTCCACCCACGCCGGAGTTCAAATCAAATACGGTTCGCGTGGAAAGCTTTGAATGAATCGCACAAGAGGAGGCCAGAATTTTTCGTGTCAAGCTCTTTGTAGGTCGCTTTCGAAAACGAAACAGTACGTTGAGCATTACCGCCCTGTGCCCGTATCGTAGCACACTGGCTTGTATTCCACTCTCTTTGTTCTGATTGGTTTCGGTCACGATTTAGAAACGCATGTTCTATACACTCGATACACACGTGCAGCGAACTATTGGTCTCTTTTCTCCGTAGCAACCTGGTACACGAAGATATCTGACTGCGAAAAGCGCCATGACTGACGTTTCATTGTGCACGATGCCGCAGCTCTGCATAGAATTCAATTGAGATGCGCAAAAGGACGCGTTGTTAGAAAGGCGAGCTCCTGTATTCATTGCCCTATTAGAGTGCACCGAGTACCTATGAAAATAAAAAAATGGCTCTTACCTTTCGTTTTGCTGCTGCTCATGTTCACGCATAAACTGCTGCTGAAAACAAAAGGATCTTTTTAGCATAGGGAGAGAAATAGTAACCGAGCTGTCTCCGGTTTTTGTAGCCGATAGGATGTGGAAACTTTGTGTTAAAAAGGCATGAGTCAGGTTAAAGGACAAATAATGCCCGCTCCTGCCATCAACCAAACTGTGAATGGAAGAGATTTTCAGGCGCTTTTCTTCTTACATGAGATGAATCGTACATTGGCGTTTCTACTTCCCGTGTTGTCCCGCAATGGTTGCCTAACCGCTTCCCGGCAGCTGCGCTTATCTCGCGTGGCCGTGCGGCCGCTGTGAAGCGGGAAGAATTTCCTCGTGCAAAAAGCAAGGGCCTCAATTGGAGCCAAGCTGCCGAGTTCAAGTCTATGCTGAGGTGTTTAACAAAGGATAGCGAACCTCATTACGACCGCAGAATACATGCCAGTCAATGCGATGTTCGAGGTTAGAAAGGACCGCGACAGGAACAGGACGAGAGGTCTCCCTACTTCCTGTTCCCGTCACGGTTCTTTCTACCCTTGAACATGTCGGACCAAGGGGCCCAGAACTTCGCCGTGCTGAACCAGATCAATGCGAGTTCTGTTAAGAGGAGCGCGAAAGCTTAGGCAGCACTGCAAAAGAGTCGTCCTACATAGGCCCTGCGTTGCCGATACATTCTTGATACTGGCACTGCATATGAATAAGCGATCCAGTGCTGGCCTATTAGCCATAGTTTCTAGCCATAGCCACAGCCTGGTTCACAACAAACCAGGCTATCCACAGTGTCACCTCTATTTGCCACTATTGGCTATGCCATTATGAATGGCTTGAAGTTTCTTTCCGTCGAAGCGGAAGCGGCTCGAACAAAAGTGAAAGAATATCACTTGACGAGGTTCGATCCCCTCTTTACAAGCTATGCAGCTTATTTCAGGTCAGCATATTTAATAGCATACATAGGACACACGTAGCAAATAAATACAGATCGTCCTGGTGCGAAATAAAGGTTCGTTTAATCATACCTCTAGAACCAAATTTACATATTTGAATTCTGAAGAGAACATCATTATGTCCGTTACTAGAATATGCTGTAATCATCTGGGACCCTTTCACGGTAACAAATATTCAGAAATTAGAGCGAATACAGCATAAAGAGATTTATTTTTAACTCATATGGCCGTGCATCTGTAAGTGAACTCGTGAGGCGAAGTGGGTTACCCCCAGTTGTGGAACGCAATCGTGTTTGTCGATTAAAGTTTTTCTTCCAGCTCGTGAAAGGTCATTATAAAGTTAACACTTCTAATTATTTTGCTTACTCCTCAGGTTATAACACGAGACAAAGGCATGCATTAACAATAACCCCTTTGAACGCACGAAATAACTGCTTTAAATATTCTTTTTTCCGAGGACGATTACTGAATGGAATAAACTTAATAGCGAGACTGTTAATCATAATTCTTTATTGATGTTTGAAAAGTGCCTGCAAATGTTAGGAATTTGAGTGTTTATATGCTTGTATTTTGTTTGTTTTTTCCCACCCTGCTATGATCTGTACTAGATCGCAGTATCTATAAACAAAAAATAAATAATAAATTATACAATACTTAGCAAACATGCTAATCACTCCTGTTGCACAAAAAAAAATTCTTCGCGTTTCGGATGCTAACGCTCTCCATGCTTATATTGTGTTTATGAATATTATTTTTCAGGGGCGGTAGAGAATACTCATTCATTTGTCAGCTGAGAGTTGCACGCAAGAATGAAGCTTTCGACATTTCATGATGCTAACGCTCTCTATGTTTATATTGTGTTTATGAAGATATTTTTCAGGGGCGGTAGGGAATACTCATTCATCTGTCAGCTGAGAGCTGCACGCAAGAATGAAGCTTTCCACATTTCAGTTAGCCGCGATGTGGACCTACTTTGTCTTAAATTTAGATTTGAAATTGTTTGAACGTGCCATTGTTCTTTGGAATGCTCTTCCCGACAGTATCGCATCTATCTGCTACAACCAAACATTCTAAGACCAGCAGCACAAACATTTTCTTTAACGACATGCTGTCTTGTTATAGGTTGTTGTGTCCCATAAGTTCTTTATCTCCTCATTGCTAATGTCTTATGTTTAGGTTTCTTGTGCTGCTTCAGTAATTCGCATTTTTATTATGGCTACTGCTTTTTCTAGAAATGCGTATTGAAATGTGCATTGAAATGTGTATTGAAATGTGTATTGGGCAGGAAGAAGACGAAGTTGTTCTGTATCAGAACGCTGCCTTCACGTCTGTGCAGCTTTTTGGTAATTTGTGCTATAATCAGGGAGGCACCGCTCCCTTTTTGCCACGGCGATGGAAGTGGAGGCTGCTGTGCCTCTATTGGAACCCGGTGGGTCGGCAGCGGCCGCCCAGAGGAAGCGCCTGCACCGCCAGAGTGACTCGAGCAGCCAGGGCACTGTTGTGTACTCGGTGCCAAGTGAAGACTCCTCGCCCTCGGCCGACGACGGTTTCATACCGGTTGTTGGCAAGAAGGCCAAGCGCAGACTGCGTAGACAAGCCGAATCGTCCTCATCGAGCACGTCAATGGTGTCCTCATCAAGAACGCCAACGACCATCACGGCGCGAAGTTCCTCAGCGCATACAGCCTTGTTAGTGCCGTTGAACTCAACGGACAACTTGAACCTACTTAACAGGCAAGCCATCTCTATTTATCTGGAGAGCCTTGTACCGGGAGGTATAAAAGATGTCTGAATCAACACGTTCAAAAACGTCATTGCCATTGATGTGGTGGAGCGAAGTTCACTAGAGAATTTACCGCAATCACAAAAAACTCGGCAACATCAGTGCACGCCCCCTTATTTTCCAGGACAGCGGCACTACGGCTGGCGTAATCTACAACGTCGACGTCGCCATCTGTGATGCAGATTTACCCATGTTGATCAAGCCGGCAACCGACGGCATTTCCATCATTCAAGTTCAGCGGTTAGGCAGATCTCCATGCATCAAGCTGACCTTCAAGGGTGACTGCATACCATCGTACGTGAAGGTTGGGCACTTTCGTCATCCAGTTCGACCTTTTGTGCCTAAGCCACTTCAATGCAGGAAGTGCATGAGGATCGGCCACGTGAGCGGCATCTGCATCAACTCCGTCGTGTGCCCGCGATGCTCCGAGTCACACAGCGGTGATGTTTGCCGCGCGACTACTTTGAAGTGCGCCAACTGCCACAGCCTTCATGATCCTTCCTCGAAAGACTGCCCCCGTCTAAAGACCGAGCGGGCGGTACTGAAGCAAATGGTGCGCGACCATTCTACGCACAAACAAGCCGCCGCAAAGGTGCGACGACGTCGTTCGCGCCGCCGAAGGTCGTCAAAGAAAGCAGTCACATTTGACAATAATGCCCCAAACCAAACTGCAGCTTGTCCGCCTCCACCAAAACCGTACAAAATCAAGGGAGCCCGGCGCTTGGTGAGGCTGGACCTGCTGCCTCAGATGCAACTTGGCCACCACTGCCAAAGCCTTCTACGCCTACTGCGTCAGAGATGTTGGCACACTCGGGGCAGTGTGCAGCGCCTACGACTGATCCAGCCAACAGGCACGATCAAGGCCATGGCCCAGATATGCAAGTGATTGCAAAATGCTCACGACACTAATGAATGCCATGCGTGCTCTGCTTTCCAGCCTACACACGCCAGCAGCAAATAGCGCACTTCAAGTGCTGGACGCGCTACATCCAGTTCTTGCGGCTCTACTGCAGACGGCATCATGGCTCCTTCGGACCTGTCTTTTCAAAAGAAAGTCAAGCAAGCTTTCATTTTCCAATGGAATGCTCGTGGGCTCCAGTCCCGGATTTCCGATTTACAGCATTACGTCTACGAGAATCACTTCCCAATTCTTGTCATTTGTGAACCGAAGACCCCGGCAATTTTGCGAATATCCGGTTACGAGGCATTTTCATCACCCACGTGCAACAGATCCAGCAAAGTCATCGTCTACATTCGACGTGAACTTTCATATGTGCAACATTCAGTTCCTCCGAACGAAGACAATCAGTACGTTTGCCTGACAGTGAAGAGCCGTGACCTGACGTTTACGCTACTGGCGGTGTACTTGGCGCCATCAAGTCGTTTCGCCGCCAGAAGGTTGAGTGGTTTGATGGCAGCTACATCTGCTTCAATGCTCATCACACCATGTGGGGAGGCGTTAGGATGGACGTTAGGGGAAGACAGCTTGTGTCCTTCGCCTCTGACCATGACCTCCAGTGCCTTAATGACGGAAGCCCGACCTATATACGCGGGGTAACTTATAGCAGCTGCTTGGACTTGACTTTCGTTTCAAAGTGCCTTAACAACAGCGTCCGGTGGTTTTCGGATGTAGAAACCCATGGCAGCGACCATATCCCAACCTATCTTATTATTACCGGCCATTCGACATTTTCCCCAGCCACGTGTAGGCAGCGCATTGACTGGACAGTTTTTAAGTTACTTATGGAGGCTGCTTGCGCAGAGGGCTTCTCTACCGGTCTTGAACAAAAAATTAAGGAGGCCATGGAACACGCCACCTGCCCCTTTAACCCTGTCGCTAACTACACTGATTTTGACTTCGAATTGCAGCGACTGCGATCACAACGGCGCAGGGCAGAGCGCAGATACCGACGCACAAAGTCGCGCCTAGACCTAAGAGATGCTAGGCGCATACAAAAGAAGATTCGGCGCAGAATTCAGGCACTGCAAACACAACGGTGGAGGACATTTTGCCAAACACTTGATCCACGGAAGCCTTTGTCACGCGTTTGGAGTGTAATTCGGGGTATTCACACGTACCCTCAACAGCGCCACCCGTTCAAATCCGTAGCGCTCCACCAAAAGCGCAGTGTGGTTGAGGTAGCCGAATATTTCTGCGCAAGAATAACAGGCCCTCCGAATCCAGGCGCAACGCTGCACTGCAACCATGTTCCACCCTCACGGTATTCTCGGATGGATGCACTATTCACCATGGAAGAACTTGATGCTGCTCGCTTGTTGTAGAAGGTCATCATCACCAGGGCCCGATGGTGTTTCGTACTCCGCACTTGCCAGCCTTGGCCAAGAAGCTCGACTGGCTCTTTTGAGCACTTATAACAAGTCATGGACTGCTGGCATAATTGCTCATGATTGGAAGACCAGTCGTCTGGTTCCACTTCTTAAGCCGGAGAAATCACCGCTCGACCTTTCATCATACCGTCCAATTGCACTCGCCAGATGCGTCGGCAAAGTCATGGAAAGAATGCTGCTCACACGCGTGGAATGGTACTTGGAGCGATATCAGATTTATCCAACCTTCATGTCTGGGTTCCGACGGGGCCGCTCTTCTATCGACAACGTGGTTGACCTTGTAACGTCGGTGCACCACAGCAAAAGTTTGAAAAAATTGACCATGGCATTGTTTTTGGATATCAAGGGCGCGTACGACAACGTAACGCATCAGGCCATTTTAGACGCAATGGAAGCTGCTGAGATCGGAGGCCACACGTTCAGCTGGATACGCAGCTATTTATCAGAGAGGTCGTTTTTTGTCCTGACTGCGGACGGACCAACGTCCTTACACCGAAATTCGCGCGGAGTCCCTCAGGGTGGAGTGCTGAGCCCAGTTCTCTTCAACCTTGCTCTTATCGGGCTGGTAGACGTATTGCCACAATCTGCTCAGATCTCGGTATATGCAGACGACATCTGTATTTGGGCATCAGGGGTTACCCGTCCTCAAGTTCGTGCAAGACTTCAAAAAGCGGCATCGATATTGACATCTTATCTTCGGTTGCAGGGCCTGAACATTTCGGCCGAAAAGTGTTCACTTGTGGCGTTCACACCCAAAATAATGTCACGTTACACCATTCGCATCAATGGCGAAGCCATTCCCTATGAGAGAAGCCACAGATTCCTTGGTGTTGTCATCGACAGGAACCTCTCGTGGAGCCCACATATCTACGACATGAGAAAGAGACCAGTTTCGATTGTCCAAGTCCTCTCCTTCCTCGGGGGAAAGTCCTGGGGCGCATCAGTGCGCTCGATGCTACAACTGTACCGTTCCATATTTCTGGGCTACATGCGGTACAGTCTTCCGATATTCAGTTCCATTAGAAAAACAAATATCAAGACTCTTCAAAGTGTGCAAGCGCAAGCTCTCAGTATCTGTCTTGGACTGCCTAAATGTGCATCAACAGCAGCAACTGTTCTTGTTGCCCGGGAACATCGTTACTACATACATTGCTGTTGACACCATGAGAACACATATTCGGCACCTCACACGGGTTCCCTGTCATCACCTCGCAACACTCCCAATAATTAGGCCGCGTGCTGCATTCGCCAAAGTCATTGAAACCCATCGCGCATATCTTCCATAGGGGTTCACCCCTGCGTCAAGACCGTGCTCACCCTTATGGAGTCTTCATGAACCTCGGGTTCACCTCTATATTCCTGGCATTACAAAGAAAGCTGGTGTACCACTGCCTGCTCTCAAACAACTGACATTGAATCATCTGCATTCTTACCACAGTCACCGCATACATATTTACACAGATGGATCAGTTCACTCGACCAGTTCTGCGGGGTCGGTGGTGATACCGGCCAGATCCATCTTCATGAAAGTAAAGACGACCTATCCACCATCTTCAACTCGTGCGGAACTCGCAGCCTTGCGGGCTGCGGTAGAGTTCATCAGTCAAGAATCTCCACATGACTGGACGGTTTTCACCGACTCTAAAGCAGCCCTTCAAGCCCTGCAAGCTGCGCTACGCCGCGGGTCGCAGCAGCAACTTGTTGCTGAGATCCGTCTACTGCACCACGGCACCGTTTCCAAAGGTCATGACATCATTTTTCAATGGCTGCCAGGCCACTGTGGTACTAACGGTAATCACCAGGCCGATGCGGCTGCGCGTTCTGCTCACAACGACGGACTTCCAGTGAGGATCCCAATATCGAGACCTGGCGCTGCGTGTGGGCTTCGCACTTTGGCGCTGGAGCTCACACTTTCAGCGTGGAACACGGGAGAGTTTTGCAACCTCCGCCTCAAGGCACTGGACCCTGAACTGCGCCTTCGTCTTCCACGTAACTTAGAACGTCGCGACGCAACACTGTTATGCCGTTTATGGATCGGTGTTGCATTTACCAATTACTATACTTTCCGGATGGGGATGGCCGACAGCCCTGCCTGTGAGAGCTGTGGTTGTGAGGAGACCATCGCTCATCTTCTCTGTGAGTGCCCTGCATTTGCGAGTGCAAGACATACACTGTGTTGCGCCCTGGACCGCCTCGATCCTCGCCCATTAACAGAGCAAAAGATCATCGGTCCGTGGCCACAGCAGTCGACTGCCCTCAAGGCATACAAGGCACTCTTTTCCTACTTGAGAGCGACTGGATTTAGTGACAAATTGTGACAGCGTTGTGCTTGTGTGTGTTATGCCTTTTTTCCCTTCTCTCTTCCTCCTTTTAGTCCCCTAATCCCTCTTCCCCAGTGCAGGGTAGCCAAACAGAACCCCTTTCTGGTTAACATCCCTGCCTTTCCCTCCTCCTCTTTATCTATCTATCTATCTATCTATCTATCTATCTATCTATCTATCTATCTATCTATCTATCTATCTATCTATCTATCTATCTATCTATCTATCTATCTATCTGTCTATCTGTCTGTCTGTCTGTCTGTCTGTCTGTCTGTCTGTGTCTGTCTGTCTGTCTGTCTGTCTGTCTGTCTGTCTGTCTGTCTGTCTGTCTGTCTGTCTATCTATCTATCTATCTATCTATCTATCTATCTATCTATCTATCTATCTATCTATCTATCTATCTATCTATCTATCTATCTATCTATCTATCTATCTATCTATCTATCTATCTATCTATCTATCTATCTATCTACATACATACATACATACATACATACATACATACATACATACATACCTACCTACCTACCTACCTACCTACCTACCTACCTACCTACCTACCTACCTACCTACCTACCTACCTACCTACCTACCTATCTATCTATCTATCTATCTATCTATCTATCTATCTATCTATCTATCTATCTATCTATCTATCTATCTATCTATCTATCTATCTATCTATCTATCTATCTATCTATCTATCTATCTATCTATCTATCTATCTATCTATCTATCTATCTATCTATCTATCTATCTATCTATCTATCTATCTATCTATCTATCTATCTATCTTTTGGGCACACGCGATGCATTCTTGCTACCTTTTATGTACTATTTTGTTGCTCGCGGCGATGTATGTCTTGTCGTTACGATTTGCCCTGTATAACTATAGATGTTTTTACTTTTTTGCCTTGTACTGCGCGTTGTTCCTATCGTACTTAACCCGTTATTTTGCCCCCCTTACTCATTGCCCTTCTGGGCCCTGTTAGGTATTTTGAATAAATGAATAAATCATTGTTTTGTACATATAGCTTGTATCGTTTGTCTAAAAAAATAGTAGAGGCTATGTAAAGAAAGTATTTTAAACTGCATAAAAAGATTTCTAGTGCATGCATACTGATCTACCCCTGCGACGAGATGTACAGATTTTGTTGCGAAAGCAATACTACGCCAACCAGCCAGCCAGCTCCGCTCGTCGCGTGGTCGCACTTCAGCCGTGTGCTGTGGCCGATGAACGACCTTGAGCCGCAGTTGCCTAAACCACCGCAGCCGCGCTGCAACAGATGGCGCCGCCGTCGACGCCGCTGCCGTCGCCGCTGGCTCCACCAGATGTGCTCCGCTGCGGTAGAGGAATGGGCGGTGTCGCCTCAGTGTATAGTAGTCGTTATGGAGAGCGCGAAAGAGGCGCAACAACGACAGAAAGAAGCGAGAAAGAGAGAACACGCTCAAGCGACGCCAGATTAGCGCGCCGCACGACTCGAGGAGCGTCGTAACGAAGATGCGGCTGAGACCGGCTTGAGTTCTCGAGAGCGTCGGAATGAGACGCTGCGTTGACGACGTGCCGAGGAAACGAAGCTTTCGCAATTCAACTAGGGTTAACCAGAGCTAAGCCACAGCCAATTTTTTTTGTAGGATGTAAATCTGTTGTAAATTTGTAAATGTTGTGTTTACCCATACATGAAGGCATATTTTGCAAGGTTTACGCTAATAATCTCAAATATACCCTTGGAGCCGTCTAAAAACGCCATCCTGTCGCTATCTTGCAACACTGAAAAGAATACATGCAATGGCATGGGAAATCAGAAGACATTAATTGTGGCGGGTGATTTCAATTTCCCGAACATCGATTGGTGCAATTTTTCTACCCTGTCCTTCAATGCTAGCGAGGTTGAAGTCCTCGATCTTCCTTTAAATTTTGATCTGATACAAGTTGTGAATGAGCCGAAAAGAATCCTGCATGATTGATCATTCATTCTAGATCTGTTTTTTTCTGAGTGGTAGTATTTCGAGCAACGTTTCCTACGAAGTTGTAATTGCTATCTAAGATCACCAGACAGTATTGTTGTCATTAGATGTTTTATTAAACTACGCAGGTAATACTCACCGTTTTCCCAAATTTTCGCGGGCAGATAATGAATCAATTATTGATACTGTCAATTAGTGGTGACTGCGATGCGGAGAGCAAAAAAAGAGCGAAAATTGTGTCTGAACGAAACTCTTTATTTGGGGAGGGCGGGGGAGTGCGGGGGCGGAAAGCCATCCGCCATATTTCCACAAGGTCTAAGGCAGATGTGCTCTGTCTGACGGGGCCCATACATAAAAAACACTGCTAGCATGCAGGAGATGAAACAGACATCCCACATATCGATATATACAGAACTGACTTATACAAAGAAAAGAACTAAGTGCACCCTTCTGCAGACGCATTAATACCCTGAAGAAATAACATGATGCACAATTCACACAGATAACAGCAACAGGAACCTAAAAAGCTTTCTGTATGCGAAATGTTTTATTCATCCGGACAACTAAGAAAATAAGCTTTAGCATTTTGTTTCAAATGTAGCGAACTGCGATGAACGTGCCTCATGTTGCCTCCATTGCAGAAGTTTAAGACGAAGTGCCGGCGTGCGCCTCCAGATCTCTGCCTGTGTAGACTAACTGCGCTTCTGCTGCCGGCCTCTCAGCTGTTTGTAAGCTGTATCGCCGGGTTTACTGGTGCACAAACCCCTTTTCATTTTTTGGAGTTTACGTTCGTCTAGCGTCCTGGACCTGCGCAGCCGTATTCTTCTGCCGACCACCATGCATACGGAGAGAAATTGAGTTTTATGCTACAGGTGGGATTAGCTTTGCTTATTATGCCGGCAGTTGCCCCACCGTAGCGTCACTTATATGCTAATAATGACCTAAAACCTGTCGGATCTGCCCGCTGTCCACACAGTCAGTTATAATAGTACATATCCTACTCCTGCAGCTACCATTTATGCACACATTCGCTCACAGAAGAGCATAGTCCACTGCAGAAGTCACAATCTATGCACATATTCAGTCACAGTAGAACATAGGCCATTGTAGTGCCACCATCCATGCGCACATTCACTCACAGTATAACGTAGTCCACTCCAGAAGACACCGTCTACGCACACATTCAATCACAGTAGGCCATAGTCCGTTCCTGCTGTCACCATTTAAAAACAAGATCCGTGTTCTGCAGAAATGTTAAGAGAAGGCGTGCAGCCTCCCTTCTGCATGTCTGATTTCCACTCGGGTAGACAATGTCCTGCACTGTGCTGTGACGGGTTCCTGTCTTCTTGAAGGAAGCGAACATCACATGCCTTTCCGCGTTGTACTCTGGGCAGTACATAATATAATGTTCGATATCCCCGCACACACCACATAAATAACATAGCGGAGACGATGCCACGCCCGTCCTATGCATCCAGGCAGGAGTGCGAGCTGAGGCCGTGCGAACTCAATGTAGCAGAGTCGCCTGGGAACTTTTCAGTCCCTTGGTCACACATGGCTTGTAGGGCGCACTCCACAGGGTACCAAAGTGATCGAGTACCGTTTCTCTGAAGAGTCTTTTTCCATCTTGAGGTACTTTTTTGATGAATTTCTTCACAAAGCTTTGTGGGCGAGAGAGAGTCTGCCACCTCGTTGCCGCTGACTCCTATGTGAGAGGGCACCCATTAGAAATATAGAGTAAAGCCTCTGCTGTTTAGATTCTGCACCAAGAGTAGAGAGGTTATAGACAAGGCATCAGTAGGAAACCGCGCTCTAACCTCTGAAGGGCAGATTTTGAATCAGTTAGGACGACAACAGGTTGAGCCATACAAGATCCTAACTTCTGTAAAGCCGCCTCAATAGCAACACTTTCAGCCGTTGTGGAGGATACGACAGCAGTACAGCGTACGGACCACTTACAGTCCAAAGAGGGAATGTAAAAAGCCGCTACGCTAGCTTGTTTGACCTTGTCCACAGAGCCATCCGTGAAAATTTGAAGGTGGCGGGCATGCACTTTTTCCAAATATTCAAATACGAGCGAACACGTTGCTGCCAAATGAGAGCTGCTCTTTGCGCTCACATGGGGAATTGTGACCATAGAGTCGAGGGTCGGAAAAGGTTTCGACTGTTTCCTTTTCCTTCGAACATTAAAGCCTAAAGAACTAAAAGTATTGAGTGCCAAGTAGGCCTTCGACTCATATCTCTTGCAGAGCCGCTGGAGAAGGGATTGGCCAGCTACCTTGTTTTTCAGCAGCGCAGGAGACAAAGGACGAGACAAGTGCACAGACACGGCGCTGAACTTACAACTGGTTTTTATTGAGGCGACTTCCACTGCTTAAATACAGCGGCAACCAATCTCAAATGAAAAAGACAGATACACAAGTTACAGATTGGCGATAATGACAATTCCTGAGCACACGTGGCACAAGACCAGCTGCGCAAGACCAGTGCGCATCAAGGAAACGTAGTTCTTTATCAGACAGAGCTAGAGGCAACGCTTACACATTCATCTTTGAATCTATGGATTTCATGAGCTTCAATGATTTCCCGAGTGATTTTTGTTCTGTTATCTGACAGCACTCAGCACTGACTGAAAACAGGATAACACGGCGCTTTCTTCTTCTCTTTTCTCTCCTCTGTGCAGTCTCTGCAATGAATGCCTAGGTGACGGGATGCGGTGCCGCTCACGTTGTTGATGTGTTCCCGCAGCCGGTCGTTGAGGCAACGACCAGTTTGCCCCATGTAGTGCTTGCCACATATAAGCGGAAACCTGTTGTGATCGGAGGCCCCGACAGCGGGAACAGACGAGCCCGGCAGGCGCCATCGAACTATGTTTGACCCAAAGGTGCTGTCGTCCTGAGAAGAGGATTAGGAACGGCTCCTGGCGACGGTGAGCTGTGACGAAAGGCCTCTCATCCCTTCGTCCGGAGTATGGAATGCGGCATTGCTCCCGAGCTGCGCCCTCACGTGGACCGGCAGAAAGACGCGAACAAAGGCGCCAGACCCGCCTCGCTCGCTTGCACGTGCGGCCAGACAAAGCGGGGGCGGACACGGCTGATTCATCTTACCCTCTGGAATGCCCGGGGCCGTCAGGACGCCTCTTTCCCACGGAGGGAATCACCGCCTGCTAAGCCAACGACCTTATGCACCTGCTCAACCGGTCGGAAACAATGCGAGGACCTCAAGGCGCCAGGATTCCTTATCGCCTGTGCACGTGTTTGTGGGGGCGGAGCGGTCACGGGGTTAGGGAAGAGACTATGAAGAGTGTGTCTGCCCATTGGACGCTTGATCAGCCACCGGTTTCCCTAGCTAGGTGCCTAGGGAATATCCACTGTATTTAAGCCGCGATTTGGCTGGTTTCACGGCACTTCATCTCTGACTTTTGGGTCTCCCTGCTTCTGTTGTAAATATGTAGCACTTCATCTCTGACTTTTGGTCTCCCTGCTTCTCTTGTAAATATGTAAATAAACCTTCAAGTTTACCAACCCTCCTGAAGGCTTCCCTCCCTCGTCTGCAGAGTTCATCGTCATGCGGTGAAGGCCTCGGTCCCGATGCCCCAGGCATATCACTGTACACAACATTGCTGCTACATGGTACAAAACCTTTTTGGTGTTTCTTATCGCAGCCAACCATCCATTCATTGCTGCTGTTTACAATATGGCAGAGTTTGGAGAGCTTATCTGGCGCGGAAAAAACAACGTTTACATCGGCACGCGCGCCGACCTTTTTCACATTATGTAAAATTCGGTGTAGATAAGGAATAACCACACACTTTCTTTTTTCCTCCTTGAGCCTTTCAGTGGAATCTCTGCGGCCTGATTTCTTAAACACAACTTTGCGATGCCGCGCTTTACAAGCTTAGAATGTGCAGAAGCGAAAGGCCTGAGAGGCTTCTGGCATCGTGGCGCGTAACGCCAGTTCACATGGCTATTGCTGAGGCACATGGCAAGATTTAATAAAACCTAACTTTCCTTCGGAAGGCATTTCATGCGTCGAAACAAGTGGGTCAAGACAGGTGTGAAAATTGATAAAACTTTCGAGACCGAGGCCTCTGCGTCAGTATCTGCACATGTCATCAAAGCTAAAAAATCATCTGCAAACCTAAAAACACGAGCCACGCTTTCGTCTAGTTGACTGTCAAGGAGCCTGTCACGGTGCGCGAGATAAATGTCACTTAGTATCGGATCTATGCATGAACCAATGCAGACGCCATTGCTCTGGAGGTAAAGAGATTCATTCCAGATGGAAAATGTTGAGTGAAGGTAAAAAGTAAGGAGTTCCAAGAAGTTCCTATTGCTGATGCCTGCAGAATTCTGGAAAGCTACCGCACCAAAGGAATCAATGCATTCTTCAACGCATGGCAGCAGTTTCTTTTGTGGAAGGGAAAATATAAATCTTTTATATCGATAGAGCAGGCCGAAAAGCCTTTCCCTTTGTTTTCATGCTAGAAGTCGATGACTTGGTTAGAACTCTTCACCTGAAAAGCGTCGTCAATGGTTAAGAGTTTAACCTTGTCTTGCAAGAATAACGCGAAAGCCTTGTGCCATGTGCCATCCTCGGTGACTATTGCTCGAAGAGGGCAGTCCAGCTTGTGAATTTTGGCTGTGAAGAGTATTTTTAGGCAGGACCCCTTGCTATTCTCTAAACACTTCGCTAGGGATTCCAAATTCATTTGTGCACACATTTCCTGTTCTCGGGCCTTCACTTTACTTAGTGCGACACCGATTCTCTTCCGCAAAGATGAACTGATAGCATTTTCTGCTTTCGATAAGTAGAGCTCTTTTGGCATCACTTCAAAACATCCCTCCTTATCGGCCTGTAATAGAGTCAGCGAGTTGTTCTTTAAAAAGGAAACGGTGAATTTGACTGGAATTCTACACCTGGTAGGTTTACACTTTCTCAAAATGTCCACTCCGTCTGAAACACATCGGTCCACTTCAGGAGCCGCTGCTAGGCTGGAAACTTGTCTCACCATCGCAAGAAGTTCCGGTGCCAATCGCCTGGGTTCCACAGCGAACTATGGCCCTCGTCTAAGGACGTCTTGTACTTGTTCCGGCAAGGACACTTCACCATAGGTGCGGACCGGACTGAAGCTTTCCTGATGCGTCTTCTGCTAAGCTGCGGCAGCGTGCACTGCCATAACAATTCAGTGGTCCTGCATGCCGTCTGAGACCACCGACGCCATTCAAGTGCACCGTGAGCCATGAGCTTACAAGCAGCAGGATACCCTTCAGACCTTCTGATTGCTATATCAGAGAACCTGTTAAGAGAAATCATTAATTCAGGCCGCAGAGATTCCACTGAAAGGCCCAAGGAAGAAAAAAGAAAGTATGTGGTTATTCCTTATCTACACCGCATTTCACATAATCTGAAAAGGGTGGGAGCGCGTGCCGATGTAAACGTTGTTTTTTATGCGACCGATAAGCTCTCCAAACTCTGCCATATTGTAAACAGCAGCAATGAAAGGATGGTTGGCTGCGACAAGAAACACCAAAAAGGTTTTGTACCATGTAGCAGCACCTGCCGCGGTGGCTCAGTGGTTAGGGCGCTCGACTACTAATCCGGAGTTCCCGGGTTCGAACCCGACCGCGGCGGCTGCGTTTTTATGGAGGCAAAACGCTAAGGCGCCCGTGTGCTGTGCGATGTCAGTGCACGTTAAAGATCCCCAGGTGGTCGAAATTATGCCGGAGCCCTCCACTACGGCACCTATTTCTCTTTCATCTTTCACTCCCTCCTTCATCCCTTCCCTTATGGCGCGGTTCAGGTGTCCAACGATATATGAGACAGATACTGCGCCATTTCTTCCCCCCCCCCCAAAAAAAACAATTATTATTATTATTATTATTATTATTATTATTATTATTATTATTATTATTATTATGTAGCAGCAATGTTGTGTACAGGTTTCAGCTTACATGTGGCAAGCACTACACGGGACAAACTGGTCGTTGCCTCAACGACCGGCTGTGGGAACACAACAACGTGAGCGGCACCGCTTCCCGTCACCTGGGCATTCATTGCAGAGACTGCACAGAGGAAAGAAAAAAGAACAAGAAAGCGCCGTGTTATCCTGTTTTCAGTCAGTGCCGAGTGCTGTCAAATAATATAACAAAAATCACTGGTGAAATCATGGAAGCCCATGAAATCCATAGATTCAAAGATGAATGCGTAATCGTTGCCTCAAGAGCTCTGTCTGATGAAGAACTACGTTTCCTTGCTGTGAATAGAAAAACGTGCGCAGCTGGTCTTGTGCCGCTGTAGACCTGTGCTCAGGAATTGTCATTATCACCAATCTGTTTTCTGTATCTGTCTTTTCATTTGAGATTGGTTGCCACTGTATTTAAGTAGTGGAAATCGCCTCAATAAAAACCGGTTGTAAGTTCCGGGAGGTGTCTGTGCACTTGTCTCATCCTTTGTCCCCTGCGCTGCTGCAAAACAATGTCACACCAACTTGCCCAAGCTTCTACAGTATCTGCCCAGCTACCCGTCTCTCCTAGGCGCCCAAAATGCATTAGTAGTCTCTGAGAAGCGACAAGGCTAAGAGGTTTCGATAGGGACTCATGAAGTACTGCCTTATTCGCAGCCGCCTGGGGAACTCCAAAGGCTCTTCTTGGGCCCTTTCTGTGGACAACTTCGAGACGCTCAAGTTGTGATGCCGAGGGGGAAATTAAAGGTAATTGATACATTATCCGGCTGACCACCAGCGCTTCATGAAGTTTGACCTTTGAAGAAGGATGGTTTCCCCATTGCTCACTTGCAGCTCTACGGATCATATTGCCGCGAATATTTGCAGTGTTCGTTTTTCAAACCTGCCGCCACACCACCTTATCGCTTTTTTTGCGACGCAAGACTCTACTAGATTTATCTCGTTTGATCGCAGCCAGGCAGAGCTGATTCTGTGTTGTTCCGGAATGTTCTAGTAACTTTCCACGCTTTATCTCGAAAGTTCGCTATCAGCTTTAAATTGAGCACGGCCGACAGCGGCGGGCATTCTGTTCGACGACCGCCAAGCACGCTTGTCGCTTCGCGGCCGCCGAGTGATTCAGTCCATTTTGGGTGCAAGTCAGCCCAATAAACAGTTTTCTTTTAGAAGACCCTTTCGTCCGTCTTCATCGCTGCTTCGACGGCCGTCACCACTACGTGACATCTGGTGGAGGTGCGGGGTAACCTTCCATGTTCCGGACGCCCCCTTCAAGTCTTGAAGCCAGCCCTCAGCGCTTCGCACCCGAGGACGAACCAGCAGCTCAGCGAGCCAGCTGACGTCTCCAGGGAGAGGAGCCTGAGTTCGGGAAACTGCCGGAACGCACTAGACAGCGAAAATCCGCTGCTACGGGCACCGCAACCTCGCCGAAGATGTCGACACCGATCATACTACAGCAGCCGCGGGTGCCGCCAACTTTCAATGGATCCCTAGGCGAAGACCCTGAAGAAGAATAGTTGGACCAATTTGAGCGCGTGGCGTCATTCAACAAGCGGGATGATGTGGCAAAAATTGGACACGTGTTTTCCTCAATGGATGGCTCCGCACGCACGTGGTACGAAAACTACGAGTCGTCCCTTACGACATGGGAACTATTCAAGAGAGAACTATTGAAGGTATTCACCAGTGTCGTGAGGAAAGAAAGAGCCTAACGACTCCTCGAGTCCAGGATGCAGCTTCCCAATGAGCCCGTCCGCGGTTACGTCGAGGCGATGAAGCTCCTATTTCGCCGCGCCGATCCCGAGATGACCGAGGAAAAGAAAGTTCAGTTTTCAATGCGCGGCGTAAAAAACAACTCTTCGCAAGCCTCGTCCGCCAGCCGCCAAAAACAGTCGAGGAATTCATGCAAGAAGCCTGCATGATTGAGAAGACCCTCGACGTCCGAGCTCGGCAGTACAATCCTGCCTGTGCAATCCGTTCGGAAACGCCGGCCACCACCAGAGACAGCTTGCGGGAAGTTTTCCGCGAAATCGTCCGAGAGGAGCTACGCCGATTACTGCCATCCTACCCACAGCCACAAGCAGCGACTCTGATGGATGTGGTACGGGAAGAAGTGCAACAGACACTTGGCACCCCGACGGCCACAGAACCCCAAGACATGACCTACGTCGCTGCAGTACGGACTCCTCAGCCCCAACGACAACCCCTGCATCCTGTCCGACATGAACAACTTATTCCCGAACGCCGCCACCCAGCCCCCGCCCGCCCAGCCTATGACCGACGCTCAAGCCCCAGGAAATCCGACGTCTGGAGGACTTCCGACAACCGGCCGTTGTGATTCCATTGCGGTGAGGCCGGCCACATTATTCGTCACTGCCCGTATCGACGTATCGGTCTTCGAGGATTTGCCGTTGACGCCTCACGATCACGCTTCGGACAACGTCCGCAGGAAATCGACGAGTACCTGCGTCGAGAAGAGTACACGCCGAACCGCTTTTCGCGCTCACCATCGCCGTCAACCTCGTGCTTTGCGTCGCCACGCCGCAGCTACGCAGCCGCGGTACGAGGAAGGTCTCCCAGCCCCCGTAGGATGGATGGATGGATGGATACGGCTGAACCCTTTACATTGGGCGGTGGCTCAAGCCACCTAGCCATGTCTTGTGAAATTTTACTCCTGTCTTGCTTTTAGCCACCAATCAGATAACCTTCGCTTGGTTACTTCTAACCTCTTAAAATCCACTTTCCCTTCACTATCCCTAAACCCCAACGCCTTGAGTAAGTGAGCCCCGCTGCCTTCCACTGTAGGGTGAAGCCCTTTACAGGAAACTAAAGGCAGCAACCTCTGGAGGCGAGGTTGCTCACGAGCGAAACGCCGAAGATCCTGCACCGACCACGCCCCATGAAGACGCTACACCCGCTATGCCGCATGAAGAACCTACCCTCACTGCACCAACGCCGCACAAAATGAAAACCCCGACCACGACGCAAACTGCCTTCAAAACGACGACGCCACCCAGAAAAGCTTCGACCACACGCCACACCCGCGACTCGCATACGCGACGAAGCCGTGACCCGACACCGAGAGCGACATGCAATGCAAGAGCCAGGACCTCCGACTTAGAAGTGACTATCGACGGCCGGAAAGTTACCGCTCTAGTCCACACAGGAGCCGATTACTCGGTGATGAATGGAACATTCGCTGCGCATATGAGAAAAGTCACAACGGCTTGGGGCGGCCCACAAATTCGCACCGCAGGGGGCCACCTCATTACGCCGTCAGGACGATGCACAGCGCGAGTGACTATCAAAGGACATACCTATCCTGCGACCTGTGTTGTGCTACCGCAATGCTCCCGCGAGGTGATCTTGGGTATGGATTTCCTTAATGAGCATCAGGCGATCATCGACCTGCGATCCAAGCTGATCACGCTTTCGACGGACGAAGCCATCGCTTCGAAGAAAACTCGGGAAAATCACGTGAAAAAAAAACCAGCGAGAAAAGACTCAAGACCAGAGGAAGACGCACAAAGACTGTCGCCGGCGACAGTGTGTGTGCGTCTTCCTCTGGTCTTGCGTCTTTTCTCGCTGGTTTTTTTTCACGTGAACATGTACCAACTCGCCCAACAATTCACGCTTCTGGGGAAAATCACGTTGCCCTGAGTGTCATGCAGGAAGAAGTGAGCGTCCCACCCCGATCAAGCGTTATCGTGACCGTAGGCGCCACGAAAGCCATTAACGCTGAAGCCATCATCGAGGGCAACATGGAGTTGCTCGTAGACCGAGGAATCAGCATCGAAAGAGGCATCGCACATTTGCGCAATGGCCAGGCCGAAGTACTGCTGACTAACTTCAGCGAAGAATACCGACACATTAACAGAGGAACGACGATTGCTTTCTTCGACGAAATATCTCACGTACGAGACTCCTTCGCCCTCTCCGACCCCTCCGCAGAAGATTCGCCTGACCAAGAGAACTTGCCCACTTTCGACATCAACCCAGCCTTGCACCGGAACAGACAAGACCAGATCCGCAGTCTGCTTCAAAGCTACAGTGAGTGTTTTTCGACATCGCCGAAGGTGCGACAGACGCCAATTGCCAAGCATCGGATTATAACGGACCAACACGTCCGGCCTCTCCGTCAAATCCCCTACCGTATGTCACCGCGAGAACGACAAGCCATCCGGGACCAAGTCGAAGAAATGCTTCGCGACGACGTCATCCAGCCTTCAAACAGGCCATGGGTGGCACCGGTTGTTCTAGTGAGAAAGAAAGACAGCGCACTTCGATTCTGCGTGGATTACCGCCGCTTGAACAACATAACAAAGAAGGACGTCTACCCCCTCCCCCGCATCGACGACACACTGGATCGCCTCTGCAACGCCAAATATTTCTCATCCATGGACCTCAAGAGCGGCTACTTGCAAATTGAGGTCGACGAAAGAGATCGCGAGAAGACAGCATTCATCACTCCGGATGGGCTGTTTGAGTACAAGGTGATGCCATTTGGTCTCTGTTCCGCACCAGCGACGTTTCAGAGAGTAATGGATACAGTGCTGGCAGGCCTGAAGTGGCAGATTTGTCTGGTATATTTAGATGACGTCGTTGTCTTCGCCTCGAACTTTGAAGAGCACCTCAACAGACTTCGAACAGTACTGGACGCAATCAAGTCGTCTGGCCTAACCTTAAAAGCAGAGAAATGCCACTCTGCCTACGAAAGGCTGCTGTTTCTAGGCCACATCGTTAGCAAGGAAGGAGTACGCCCAGACCCGCAGAAAACAGCTGCTATTGAACAGTTTCCACCGCCGGCCGATAAGAAAGCAGTGCGCAGATTTCTCGGACTGTGCGCATATTACCGACGATTTGTGAAAAACTTTTCGCGCTTCGCCGAGCCGCTGACACAACTGACGAAGGCAGACGTGCCGTTTAAATGGGATGCGCCGCAAGCAGAAGCCTTCAAGAACTACAGTCGCCACCGATCCTTGCGCATTTTGATGAAAACGCCGATACTGAAGTTCATACCGACGCAAGCTGCGTGGGACTAGGCGCCGTCCTCGTTCAAAAACGCGACAGGCTGGAGAAAGTCATAGCATACGCTTGCCGTTCCCTTTCCAAGGCCGAGGCTAACTATTCGACAACTGAGAAGGAGTGCCTTGCCATCATCTGGGCGACGTCGAAATTCCAACCCTACCTCAACGGACGACCGTTCAATGTAGTCAGCGACCACCACGCGCTCTGCTGGCTTGCCAATTTGAAGGACCCCTCTGGCCGACTCGCTCGATGGAGTCTGCGTCTCCAGGAGTTTGACGTCACCGTCGTTTACAAGTCCGGGCGCAAGCACTCTGACGCCGATTGCCTCTCACGAGCCCCTTCACTTCACTTTATTTCCTTAAAGACCCTCGTGTGAGGGTATTACATAAGGGGTGGGACACATATAGATTAACAACAGAAAAAGTACACAAAAATTGAACGAGTTATACAAAGAAAAATGATTATCGTGATGCAAGCAAAACGCGTAATTTGGTTAAGAAACATAGTTTGGCATGTGATGGCAGCAAGTTCATGGGGAAGGCCGTTCCAGTCGCTAGCAGTCCGGGGAAAGAATGATGAAGAAAAAGTTGTTGTGCGTGCTCGTGGCCGAGATACCTGCTGCTGCTGTCCTGTGCGAAGAGAAAAGCGCGGTGGGGGAGGGCAGATATAGGGTTCCTGTGATAGCTTGGAATAAAATAATTTATGAAATAGGGATAAACTAGCAATGTGGCGACAAAGTGCAAGAGTAGGTAGATTGGACTGCGATTTCAGAGCTGATATGCTGATATCAAAAGAGTATGAGGAATGAATGAATCTAGTTGCCCTATTTTGAACTGATTCAAGTGAGTTAGTAAGGTATACTTGTTTCGGAGACCAGATGGGCGATGCGAATTCTAATTTTGATCGAACTAGTGATTTGTATGCGAGTAGCTTAGCATGCTGGGGGGCAGAGTGGAGATGACGCTTTAAGAAGCCAATCGTTTTGTTAGCAGGAGGTCGCTTCGACAATCAACACAAGAAATCCGTCTTTTAGCGTACAAAACGTACATTAGACCAATTCTTGAGTACGCCTCAGTAGTATGGGACCCGTATACCCAGAAAAACATAACACAGTTAGAAAGCATTCAAAGAAAATCGGTTAGATTTATATTCAACTGTTATAGCTGGCAAGTATCTCCGACGGTTCTTCTAAACAACGCAAACTTAGAGCCATTAAAATTGAGACGGTATAGGGACAGACTGAAATATATGTACCTACTATATCATGATATGCTGGGAATGAGATAAGGATGTGTACATTAATTTAGTTTCTAAGCGCCCAACACGATCTAATCATTCGAAAAAAATTAAAGAATTTTCTTGCAGGACTAACGTGTTTAAAAAGTCGTTTTTTCCACGGACAGTACGTGAGTGGAATGCGCTCACCTCGAGTACAGTGGAATGCCCGACGGTCCAGTCATTCTGCGGCATGCTTGACAGTATTGAAGCAAAACAGAATTACCATCGTGTCGTTGTGCGCAATGCCTTGAGTGCTTCATACGCATGATTGTTTTCATTGTTTGTACATTTCGTTTCTTGCTCAAGTGACTGAGCATGCGTGGTTGTGTCATGCTGCTCTGTACGCGCCTTGTTGTTTTTGTCGCGCTTTACTTTTCGTTACTATTATTATTGCTGGATTTCGTCTCTTCTTCTCACTTAAATTCTTGCGATGTTTTTCTCTATGTTCGTTTTCTTGATGTATTATTGATATGCCCACTCCTGCCTAAGGCCTCAAACTGAGGCCGGCAGTATCCTGTAAATAAATAAAATAATGTTCGCGATATGGCTATTCCACGTGAGGTCATGAATAAGATGGACACCGAGATATTTATATGATTGGACAGGGTCGATAGGAACGTTAGAGATAGAGTAGGGGAACAGGAGAGGATTACTGCGACGGTGGAGAGATATATACTTGCATTTGTTTATATTAAGTGTCATTAGCCAGTCGTTGCACCAGTTTTGTACCAGATTTAGATTATCTTGTAGGGATTGCTGGTTAACGGAGTCAGTAACTGTTTTGTAAGTAACGCAATCGTCGGCAAACATCCGAATATGGCAATCTAATTTCTGAGGTAGGTCGTTAATATAAATTAGAAACAAAAGAGGCCCTAGGACGAATCCTTGGGGCACCCCTGAGGAAACTGGTAATAAGTTAGACATTTGATTATTAATGACGACTGATTGGGAACGGTGAGTCAAAAATTCTTTTATCCATGCTAGTATGTCAGGATGCAAGCTTAGGCAGGAAAGTTTCAGAAATAGGCGGTTGTGAGGTACCTTGTCAAAAGCCTTAGCAAAGTCGAGGAAGACTGCGTCGGTTTGAAGGTTAGCGTCAAGGTTGGCATGCAGGTCATGAACGAAGATAGCTAATTGAGTTTCACAGGAGTATCCTTTACAAAATCCGTGTTGTGATGAATGGAAGAAATTATTTGAGTCCAGAAGCTGCATTGTTAAAGAGTAAATGACGTGTTCCATGAGCTTGCAGGGTATGCTCGTTAGTGATATGGGGCGGTAGTTAAGTGGCGAATCTTTTTTACCCGACTTGTGGACTGGAACGACCTTCCCCACTTTCCAGTCGTGGGGTATGATACCCGTTGAAATGGACTGCGCGAACAGTAAGCATAAGAACTTGGCAGATGCATGACGAGTGTTCTTTAGGACTTTTGTGTTAATTCCGTCAATGCCGGTGGATGAAGAAAGTTTTATCTATTAGAAGGGATATGCCGGTTTCTGCGAACGTAACGGTTGGCATTGCAGTTGTGGGGTCATTGGTTGTCATGAGGGGTGGTGGTTCTTGTTCTTTAGTGAATACAGATGCGAAGGCAGAATCAAATATGTTAGCGCACTCAACGTCCGAAATAACACGTCCAGAATTGTCAGTCAGGGTAACAACGCGCGAAGATTGAGGATTTAAAAGGTGCCAGAATTTAGTCGGGTTATTTGTAAGTATATTTGGCAAGTCGATATGATAAAAGGAACGTTTAGCGTTTTTTAGTGCGACCAAATACGCCTTTTCAGCCCCGTAATATTTTTCCCATGCGCAGTCTGCTCTGCTCGTTTGGCACTTCTGAAGAGGCGTTTCTTTTTATTTTGTAATCTTCCAAGAGTCTTGGTGAACCATGGTTTGTGGTGGTTAGCGCGGAAGCTGCATTTGGGGATATATTTGTTAGTCAATTCATTCATTTTGTGTTTTAAACACTGACCAGTTTGTTGTGGACGTCTTGTTCGTCAAATGATCCCTGATAAGATGGGAAAAAAGGCCTCCAATTCCGCGTTGAAGGCCTCATAGTTTCCTTTGTTGTAAAGAGAATTGTTTTTGGGAAGTTTCTTTTGCATTGGAGAGAATTTAAAGCATGCATGAATAACTTTATGATCGCTGATTTCACGGAGGTAAGTGATAGCGTTGAGGCTGTCGGGGTAGCTATAGATAGTATGAGGTCAAGAATGTTAGCAGTATCTCCGGCGATGCGTGTAGGCTGTGTTACTAGTTGCGCTAGGTTAAAGTTTAGGCAGACATCCATAAATTCACGGGATTCATCCTGTCTAAAAACAGGTTGATGAGGAGTAGACCAATTTATGCCAGGATAGTTTAAATCTCCAAAAAGGAGGATGTGTGACTTAGGGTGTCTAGTTTTAAGTTCGTTTAAAATGTTCTGCAGTTTACGGGGGAATTCGGGACTATTATGAGTGGGTCTGTAACAAACTCCAATTAATATAGATACTGGTGTGGCTCGGCAAAGGAGCCATAGTATTTCGAGGTCTGATGTGATGTTGATGTGGGAACACTGTAACTGATTGCTTGTAGCAATAAGGACGCCCCCCCCCCCCCCCCCCCCCCCCGAGAGCTAGTGCGATCAGCACGGAAAAGATTAAAGTTTGGTAAGTTGCAAAGAACTTCAGCGTCGCTTATACTATCAGTCAGCCATGTCTCTGTCAAAACGAGCATATTGCTGCCCGTTGAAGACACGAGACTGGACAGAAGATCGGTCTTTGAAAGCAGGCTGCGTATATTGGTATAGATAACCGACAGACAAATATTCTCTCGAGGGGTGGTATAACAAATATCAGATTTGTGACGGTGGCGAGATAAGCGCTATGCTATTTCTGTAACCGTTTCTGTGGCAGCATCGAAGGTGTAGCGTTTTTTTCCGAGAAAAAGTGTCTTGTACCGCAGTGAGAACGGCCCGGTTTCTGCTTTTGCAAACGCGACAAGGTGTTTGCGTGCTTTTCTAACAGGAAGGGAAAAGTCTTCTCCGATGCTAAAATCGGTGCCCTTCAACTTGGGCCCCTCTGGGAGTATAGTTTCTTTTGTTTCAGAGGACAAAAATTTTACTACAATCGGCCGTCGACGGCCTTCCTCATAGCGGCCCAAACGATGTGCACGCTCAATTTGACTTGTGTCCAAGGTTATCTGTAATTTGTCATAACAATGGTGGATTACTAATTCTTCCGATTCGACGAGCGTTTCGCGCGAATTAGAATCCGAAAGTCCATAGAATATCAAATTGTTACGGCGTGACCTATTTTCAGTGTCATCTAACCTAGCTTCAAGGTTAGTAACAAGAGCAGCAGTCTTAGCGGAGACAGATTGGGCAGATTGTAGATCGGTTTTGAGAATAGAGAAACCCTGGAAAACACTTTCTAGGTCAGCTACGCGCTTACTCAAATCAGAAATTGTTATGTCAATAGAACGCACCTGACGCTTGAGGTCCTGTACATCGGTGATTATTTGGTCTTGACCAGTTGACAATGTCTCCACCTTAGCAAGAATACGGTCCAATTTATCAGGACCAGGGTTCGTCTCAATATCGCCCGACAAGAGCAGGAGGGATTTTATAACACCAAAACAATCATCAGCGACAAAAATACTGCAGGCCATACTGCAGGCTCGGCAGCTGTAGCAGACAGTAGTTACTAGTTTTTTTAGCAGAAAGGCAATATGGTTTACTGACCTGCATAGCGAAAATCAGTGGATGAGGAGGCTGTGTCATGGCACAGCTACCGAGCCCACAAAGCGCGGGCGGGAAGCGGTGCTGCTTATACACTGGCAGGAACGATGTTGTCGCTGCCGCTTGCGCTTTCCATCCGGTGTCGAGGATCCAGTGAGGGGGCGCGGATTTTATCGGCGCTTCCGAGGCGCCCAAAGCAAAGGCTCGGTTGTTCCCATTGTAGAATGGAATTTCCAGCTCTGGTAGGACGACCCACGAAAAGTTGAAGAGTGCTGGCAAGACGTATGCGAAGGTAGGCACGAGCACCTGCATAGCGAAAATCAGTGGATGAGGAGGCTGTGTCATGGCACAGCTACCGAGCCCACCGGACCCTGTAGATGCACCGCCGCCGGACGACGATGAGGACGCCTTCCTGGGACCCATCAGCCCCAGCTCTTTTGCTCAGCAGCAACGCTCGGACCCCGACCTAAAAGGCCTCATCGAGTACCTGGAAGGCAAGGTTTCTTCACCCCCCCCCCTTTCATTCAAGCGAGGACTGTCTTCCTTCTGTGTGCAGAATGAGGTCCTTGTGAAGAACTTTACAGCGAACAAAACAGCCTACCTTCTTGTTGTACTACTTGTCTCCGCGAAGTTCTACAGGCTTCACACGACGAGCCGACAGCTGTACATCTCGGGTTTACTCGCACCCTCCGCCGCATTCAAGACAAGTATTACCGGCCCCGACTGTCTGCCGATGTCGCACACTGTGTGAAAACCTGCCGAGATTGTCAGCGACGAAACACTCCTCCCACGCGACCAGCAGGATTTCTGAACCCCATTGAACCTCCCTCAAGGCCCTTTCAGCAGATCGGCATGGACTTGCTTGGCCCTTTTCCAACGTCAACATCTGGAAATAAGTGGATCATCATAGCGACCGACTACCTGACCCGCTACGCCGAGACTAAAGCCCTACCGAACGGAACAGCAGCAGAAGTTGCCAAATTTGTCGTGGAGTGCATTCTTCTTCGACACGGCGCCCCCGATGTGCTCATCACGGACAG
Source organism: Amblyomma americanum (assembly GCF_052857255.1). Taxonomy (NCBI): domain Eukaryota; kingdom Metazoa; phylum Arthropoda; class Arachnida; order Ixodida; family Ixodidae; genus Amblyomma; species Amblyomma americanum. The sequence continues at coordinate 221,231,592 of NC_135498.1, read as the reverse complement.
AGGAACAGCATTCACGGCGGAACTAACGCAAGCCATCCTGCGCTACAGCCAAACGAGCCACCGGAGGACAACTGCATACCATCCGCAGACCAACGGACTGACCGAGCGCCTGAACAAAACCATCGCCGATATGCTCGCCATGTATGTCGATGCCGAACACAAAACCTGGGATGTCATCCTGCCTTACGTCGTCTTCGCCTACAACACCGCAGTGCAGGAGACCACCCAGATGACGCCTTTTAGGCTCGTCCATGGCAGGGATGCCACGACCACGCTAGACGCCATGCTGCCCAACGTTACAGAAGAAGAGAACGTCGACGTTGCCGCCTACCTTCAACGCGCAGAAGAAGCTCGAAGGCTTGCCCGATTACGGATCAAAGATCAGCAGCGGTCCGACGCCAGACGCTACAACCTACGAAGACGCAACGCGGAATACAAGCCAGGAGACCAAGTCTGGGTGTGGACACCCATTCGCCGCCGTGGATTGAGTGAAAAGCTTTTGCGCCGCTATTTCGGCCCGTACAAGGTTCTTCGTCGGCTGGGTGAACTGGATTATGAAGTCATCCCTGACGCAATGACTGCATCCCAGCGACGCCGCGTACGACCAGAAGTTGTCCATGTAGTCCGTCTGAAGCCGTATTATGCGCGCTAAAGGCCGCTGCATTTCCATGCTCTATTTTCGCAAGATCCGTTTTTTCCCTTACTAGTCGCATTATTTGTTTTAATGCATCGGGTCGATGCTTCTTTGAGAGGGGAGTAATGCCGCCAATATTTGCAGTGTTTGTTCGTTTTTCAAATCTGCCGCGACACCACCTTATCGCTTTGTTTGCGACGCAAGACGCGACTAGATTTATCTCGATTGATCACAGCCAGGCAAAGCTGATTCTACGTTGTTCCGGAATGTTCTAGTAACTTTGCGCCCTTTATCTCGAATGTTCGCTATCAGCTTTAAATTGAGCACGGCCGACAGCGGCGGGCATTCTGTTCGACGACCGCCGAGCACGTTTGTCGCTTCGCCGCCGCCGAGTGATTCAGTCCATTTTGGGTGCAAGTCAGCCCAATAAACAGTTCTTTTAGAAGACCCTTTCGTCCGTCTTCATCGCTGCTTCGACTGCCGTCACCACTACGTGACAATATTAAAATACGCCAGGTTTCTTCAAGCTGACGTCCCCCCAAAAAACTGGCTCTCAATTCCCTCTGTTGCCGCTTCGCAATTGCAACTTCTGCTCTTCGACTCCTGTTTGTGTCTTCGTTTATATTTTTGAAAGATGCATGAAGAGTTCATATTCCTTCTTTAAATTTTAAATTGTTAGCTTGTTGTGAGAATATTTGTATGGTCCATTGTTCTTTAGACACAAACAGTTTAAAATATGTTCATATTGAAATTGTAATGTTGTCGTCCAATGCTGTGTCCTTCCAAAGTGCTTTTTGTGTATCCGGAATAAACCGGTGTTTTTAGAAGACTGGATTTGTCACTCGTAAGGCGAGACCATGGCTCGAGAACCCGTTCTTTAGACGGCGGGGCCTTTAGTATATATCCTCTCCGCCTGTCTACATCTTGTACTCACATCATCTGAAGATACAATGTCACACGTAAAACGTATGCTCGGCCTGAGCGATCATGATATCTTCCATTTCACATTCGATTTATAAATCGCATGCACCGTATATATAGTCAAAACGCTCCAAGACCATTAGCGACTATAACAAAGCTCCATGTGAGCGCAAAGCGCAGCTCTCCTTTGGCAGCAACGCGTTCGCTTGTACTGGAATACTTGGAAACAGAGTATGCCTGCTGTTACGTCTCGCCTACGACGCGCGGTATAGCCGGCGCGGATGCAACGGACGCCGGGGCTTCGTTCAAAGCGGCGGTCATTTGGACCCGTTCAGTGCTGCCGTAACGCCTCCCGCCAAGCGCGTCCAGGCAGGTTTCAATGCCACGTGTCGTCGTGTGTGCGTGTGTGTGTGTGTGCATGTTGGTGCCCACGCTTGTCAAAGCGCGGCAGCCGGGGAGAGGAGCTCCCCAACTGGGAGGCGAGGAGGTCTGACCGGCGCCGGCCCGGCGGACGCGCACGTCACGTCTGAACATGTTCAAGCGTCGCCGTATCGGACGCCTCTTCCCAAGCCGTTCCTTCTTGCCCTCGACTCCGTGGGTATAAAGGGAGCTGCCCCGGACGCCAACTAGAGACTTCGATTTTCTTCCGTCGATAAACGTGGTCGCCCTGACCGGCTGCTCTTTTGCGATGCCAGAATAAACAAGTTGTTCTGTTGCCAGTCGACTCATCCTTTGCCGGGACCTTCGGATGTTTCCAGCTGTGCCCCAGGCCGCCAGGCCAACGCTACCCTTGGGGCTTGCAACCCATTTGCAACAACTGGTTGCCAGCGGTGAGATCGCGACAACGGAGGCCAGCAGCGAAGATATGCGGTCAACTGTATGCTGAGCAGCTCAACGACCATCCGGGAGCAGTGCAACGAGCCCTGTGTGATGACTGGTTGCCTGCAGCGGAACGACTGCGCTTAATTCTTGGCTGCGAGGTTTGGTGAGTGCGGGACTTTCTTCTTCTGAGTTTTGCCAGGCTTTTGTTAGTGTCAGAACAGAGCTGGTAATTGTGTTGTCGTTGCTGCCGGGGTTAGTTTGCGGCACGACAATAGTAGGCAGTAGAGAAAGCAGCATTCGGAGCAGCCATGGATTTGAAGTCGTTGCGCAAACCGAAATTGCAGGAGCTTGCAAGAGAGTTGGGTCTGGATGTCTCAGACAACTCAGAAAACCAGAACTGCTAAGGGCTATTCTTGAGTTGGAGGCTGAGGATGACGAGCTGTCGGAATGCCTTGAGACCATTGAGGAGAGGGAGCAAAAAGAAGAGAAAGACGAGCGCGAACGTAAAGAGCAAAAAGAGAAAGACGAGCGCGAACGTAAAGAGCAAAAAGAGAAAGACGAGCGCGAACGTAAAGAGCAAGAAGAGAAAGACGAGCGCGAACGTAAAGAGCAAAAAGATAAAGAGAAAGAAGAGCGCGACCATCAACACGCTTTGGAAATGAAGCGTCTCGAGGTAGAGATGGAACGCGCTCGTAATGGAAGTCAGGCACACGGTGCAGGAGAACGAGTATCGTTCAAAATGACTGACCTGATGCGGCCGTTTAAGCTTGGAGAGGACATTGGTTTGTTCCTGGTTAACTTTGAGCGAACGTGCGAGAAGCAGGGGTTCTCTCGCGAAACGTGGCCACAGCGCTTGCTCACTTTGTTACCCGGCGAGGCGGCCGACGTAGTCGCTCGTTGAAGAGAGAGGAGGCAGAGGATTTCGACCAAGTGAAATCGAGTCTGCTAAAAAAGTACAGGCTGTCAGCGGAGGCGTTCCGTCGGAAGTTTCGGGAAAATGAAAAAGGCAGAAGCGAGTCATATACAGAGTTTGCCTACAGGCTTATGTCAAACATGCAGGAGTGGCTCAAAGAAGAGAAAGCGTTTGGTGACCACGAGAAAATTCTGCAGTGTTTTGGGCTAGAACAGTTTTATAGTCGGTTACCTGAGAACGTGCGTTACTGGGTCTTGGATAGGCCAGACGTTAGTACAGTGGCTAAAGCCGCCGAGCTAGCCGAGGAGTTTGTGACGCGTCGGGCTCGCGGAGCTAAGGACGGTCAAAAGGGTGAATTTGGCTCCAAGTCTGAGAGGCCGAAGTTCACGCCCATGAGAGCAAGGGGGGACACACGTAGTGCGGATGCGGGTGAAAGCAGTCCGACGGAACGTAAGGAGACGGCGGCAGCTGAAGCCGAACGCAGAAAGCGGTTCGAGACGAGGCAAGCGCGCGTGTGTTATACGTGCCAGAAGCCGGGTCACTTTTCGGCGCAGTGTCCAGAAACAAAAAGAGAAGGTGTGTTTGTCATTATGTAGCACTGACGAGAACATGAAGCTTCTCGAGCCTTACATGCGAGACTTCCTCGTGAACGGGAAAGAGTGCCGAGTGCTTCGTGATTCCGCAGCTACAATGGATGTAGTTCACCCCTCTTACGTAGAACCCGATATGTTCACGGGCGAGTGCGCATGGATCAAGCAAGCCGTGGAAGCTCATAGCGTGTGTCTGCCCGTAGCAAAAGTGCTTATTGAAGGACCTTTCGGAGCACTTGAGACGGAGGCCGTAGTGTCATCTATGCTGCCCCCCCAGTACCCGTACCTATTTTCGAACAGGTCCGATCACCTCCTGCGCGAGAAGGGGCTTTTGTTTGGTGAGGCTAGCGTTCAGGCCTTAACCAGATCGAGAGTTCGGGAGCTCGCTGCAAAGGCGGTAGTTGCGGGGCCGACGTTGTCGAACAATGAAAAAGGGTCGGAGGCGCAGCAAGCTGATATTCCGAGCACGTCCGAACTGGATAAAATTGAACCTGTAGCGTTGAAGGCACCAGGTACTGGAGAGGAAATGCCCGACACGGGCAAGTTAGAAGAGCTTCCGGTCGAGCTTCCGGGACTAGGCTCAGTGACGAACAGGGAAGACACTGATCTGGTCATTAGTGACTTAATCATTAAAGCACTGCTGTCGCCTGAGCAGAAAACCGAACTACACCAACTCTTACAAGAGTTTCAAGGTCAGTTCTCTGAGAGGCCTGGTAGGACTTCTGTCCTTACTCATGATATAGAACTTACCTCCCCAGAGCCAGTACGATCCAAGGCGTACCGGGTGTCACCCCGCCAGCGCGATATTATGGAGGCTGAGGTAAAGAAAATGCTACAGCTCGGTGTTATTGAGGCGGGTGAGAGTGATTATACCTCCCCTTTGATTTTAGTTGAGTTACCGGGCAAGGAACCTCGTCCTTGCGTCGACTACCGCAGGCTTAATTCCATCACTAAGGATCAAATTTATCCGATCCCTAACATCGAGGAGCGCCTTGAGAAAGTTAGTAGCGCTCAGTTTATTTCCACCCTAGATCTTGTCAGGGGTTATTGGCAGGTTCCACTTACAGAAGAGGCTAGTAGGTATGCGGCGTTCATTTCACCAATGGGAACATTCCGTCCTAAAGTTTTGAGTTTTGGTTTGAAGAATGCGCCATACTGCTTTTCAAGCCTCATGGACAAAGTGTTGCGGGGACAGGAAGAATTCGCTTTACCGTATTTAGACGACGTAGCGATATTCTCCGCATCCTGGTCTGAGCATATGGCACACTTGCGGGCAGTGCTAACCCGCCTGCGCGAAGCGGGCTTGACAGTAAAGGCTCCCAAGTGCCAATTAGCACAGGCCGAGGTTGTCTACCTCGGTCACGTGATTGGACAGGGTCGTCGCCGCCTCTCTGAAATAAAGGTGGCCGCTGTGCGAGACTTCCCGCAACCGCGCACGAAGACCGATATTCGGTCGTTCTTAGGTGTCGCCGGCTACTATCAGAGGTACATCCCCAGGTACTCCGATATCGCGGCTCCCCTGACGGATGCTCTAAGAAAAACAGAGCCCCAAACAGTCGTCTGGGGCGAGACAAAGGAAAGAGCTTTTAGCGCCCTAAAGAGCGCCCTAACAAGCCAGCCTGTGCTACGATCGCAAGACTACACGAAAGGGTTCGTTGTTCAGTGCGATGCTAGTGAGCGAGGCATGGGCGTTGTACTGTGCCAAAGGGACAATGGAGAAGTGGAACACCCCGTCCTGTATGCTAGTCGTAAGCTGACCTGTCGTGAGCAGGCGTACAGCGCCACCGAGAAAGAGTGTGCGTGTCTCGTGTGGGCCGTTCAGAAATTGTCATGCTACCTAGCCGGCTCGAGGTTTATCATTGAGACGGATCACTGCCCTCTCCAATGGCTGCAGACCATCTCTCCCGAAAATGGCCGCCTCCTGCGCTGGAGCCTCGCTTTGCAACAATATTCCTTTGAGGTGCGTTACAAAAAGGGGAGTCTCAACGGTAACGCCGATGGCTTAAGTCGAAGCCCCTAACGTGGGAATCCGCCTCAAAGTTGTTTGTTACTGATGTTTTCTTCCTGAGGCAGGATTTTTAACATATTGCTTTTGTTTAGTGTTTCAAAGTGATTATGTGCTTTCTAGTGCAATTTTCCAATTTGTGGACGCGTTCTGAGTGCTGCTTGACTACTGTAAGGAACTAGGCAGTAGTATAAAAGGGGAAAGAGCCTGGCAGAGCTTAGTGAGGGTTGTCTCGTGCTTGCTGACTGAGCGGTTGCGTTTCGGCGTAGTTCTAACGCTTGCTGGGAACGAGCACAAAAATGGCAACTCTCCCGAAGTCACTTTGCAGTGCCCTGTGTGAACCTGAACCTGAGAACGAGGCCTTCTTTGTGCGCTGCGCTCAAGCAACGTCGAGGGACGACCGGTTTCGATTACGAGCATCATCGAGTGACATCCCTCCGGACAGCTGATGCAGTCCCCTGACCATCGGGATCTCCTTCTCCCGGCGGGGCGGTCTGTTACGTCTCGCCTACGACGCGCGGTATAGCCGGCGCGGATGCAACGGACGCCGGGGCTTCGTTCAAAGCGGCGGTCATTTGGACCCGTTCAGTGCTGCCGTAACGCCTCCCGCCAAGCGCGTCCAGGCAGGTTTCAATGCCACGTGTCGTCGTGTGTGCGTGTGTGTGTGTGTGTGCATGTTGGTGCCCACGCTTGTCAAAGCGCGGCAGCCGGGGAGAGGAGCTCCCCAACTGGGAGGCGAGGAGGTCTGACCGGCGCCGGCCCGGCGGACGCGCACGTCACGTCTGAACATGTTCAAGCGTCGCCGTATCGGACGCCTCTTCCCAAGCCGTTCCTTCTTGCCCTCGACTCCGTGGGTATAAAGGGAGCTGCCCCGGACGCCAACGAGAGAGAGCCTTCTTCCTCTGAAACCCTACCTATCCTTCTCTCTATCTGCACGCCGGCAGTGGTGGTGGTGCTTTAACACCAGTCACAGGCCCGTGCATTTTCCTTTCCTCTTCCCCTTTCATCCACTTACTACTACGACTACGCCAACGAGAGACTTCGATTTTCTTCCGTCGAGTAACGTGGTCGCCCTGACCGGCTGCTCTTTTGCGATGCCAGAATAAACAAGTTGTTCTGTTGCCAGTCGACTCATCCTTTGCCGGGACCTTCGGATGTTTCCAGCTGTGCCCCAGGCCGCCAGGCCAACGCTACCCTTGGGGCTTGCAACCCATTTGCAACACTGCCATCTTCAAATTTTCACGGATGGTTCTGTGGACAAGGTCAAACAAGCTAGCGCAGCGGCTTTTTACATTCCTTCTTTGGACTGTAAGTGGTCCGTACGCTGTACTGCTGTCGTATCCTCCACAACGGCTGAAAGTTTTGCTATTGAGGCGGCTTTACGGAAGTTAGGGTCTTGTCCGGCTCAACCTGTTGTCATCCTAAATGATTCAAAATCTGCCCTTCAGAGGTTAGAGCGCGGATTCCCTACTGACGCCTTGTCTCTAAGCTCTCTGCGCTTGGTGCAGAATCTGCACAGCAGAGGCTTTACTCTACATTTCCAGTGGGTGCCCTCTCACATAGGAATCAACGGTAATGAGGTGGCAGACAGTCTCGCCCATAAAGCTCTCTCAAGGATTCCATCAAAAAAAGTACCTCAAGATGGGAAAAGTCTCTGCAGGAAAACGGTGCTCGATCACTTCAGTACCCTGTGGAGTGCGTCCCACAAGCCATGTGTGACCAAGGAACTGAGAAGATCTCAGGCTACCCTTCTACATCGAATTCACGCGGCCTCTGCTCGCACTCCTGCATAAGACCGGCATAGCATCGTCTCCGCTCTGCTCTTTATGTGGTGTGTGCGAGGATATCGAACATTATATTATGTACTGCCCAGAGTACAACTAGGAAAGGCATGTGATGTTCGCTTCCTTCAAGAAGACAGGAACCCGTCACAGCACAGTGCAGGACATTGTATACCCGAGTGGAAACCAGACATGCAGAAGGGAGGCTGCACGCCTTCTTTTAACATTTCCGCAGAACGCGGATCTTGTTTTCAAATGGTGACAGCATGAACGGACTATGGCCTACTGTGATTGAATGTGTGCGTAGATGGCGTCTTCCGGAGTGGACTACTTTATACTGTGAGTGAATGTGTGTATGGAGTGTGGCACTATAATGGCCTATGTTCTACTGTGACTGAATATGTGCATAGATGGTGACTTCTGGAGAGGACTGTGATGTGAACTGTGTGGATTGATTGTGTGCATAGATGGTGACTGCGGGAGAGAATGTGTGCTATTATAAGAGACTGCGCTTAGCGGGGTAGATGCGGCATTGTTAATATCGAAGGGACGCTGCGGTTGAGCAATTGTCGGCAGAGAAAGCAAGGCTAACCCCACCTGTAGCATTCAACACCTCAACTCAACTCAACAACTCAACTATAACAAAGCTCATTTTGTAGCCCTTCAAGACTGGGCTCCTTTTTTAGACGTTTTCTTATCAGGCTATCCGAGCGCTCAGCAGAAACAAACTAGTGCATATACCGAAATAAAGTGCCTTAACTGATTCACCGTCTTATCCCTCTTCGACGTGTGTACTCCAATCGCCATGCTCCGTGGTATAACATATTTAAAACGATTACCTAACAAACAGAAAGGACTTTTTTCGAACTGCCGAGTGTTCATTAAAACCTGCCCATTGGACAGCATGCAATAAAGCTGCTTCAGCAAATTAACGACCACTGAAGTCTACTAAATCGAGCTTCTTTAAAGCAACCATCCTGAAGGCTATATAATCCGAAACGCTCCTGGAACATAACAGAACATGGAAACACCAACAAGTGTCGTTACTGAACCCACCGGCGGACCTGCTCCCAGCCACCTCTGTGCTACTGCACTGAATGATACTTTCGTTAGTCATTTAATTCCTTATTCATCCAATGTTTCCCAACCAGTGGTGTTGCTACGGTAAGCTGCTACCGGTGCGGTGCCAAGCGTGTCACACCCCTCACCCCCTCCGCCTTTTCTTCCGGTTTTTCAGCAGCGCAGGGGACAAAGGACGTGACAAGTGCACAGACACGGCGCTGAACTTACAACTGGTTTATTGAGGTGATTTTCACTACTTAAATACAGTGGCAACCAATCTCAAATGAAAAGACAGATACACAAAACAGATTGGCGATAATGACAATTCCTGAGCACAGGTCTACAGTGGCACGAGACCAGCTACGCACGTTTTTCTATTCCCATCAAGGAAACGTAGTTCTTTATCAGACAGAGCTCTTGAGGCAACGATTACAGAGACTGCACAGAGGAGAGAAAAGAGAACAAGAAAGCGCCGTGTTATCCTGTTTTCAGTCAGTGCCGAGTGCTGTCAAATAATATAACAAAAATCACTGGTGAAATCATTGAAGCCCATGAAATCCATAGATTCAAAGATGAATGCCTAATCGTTGCCTCAATAGCTCTGTCTGATAAAGAACTACTTTTCCTTGATGAGAATAGAAAAACGTGCGAAGCTGGTCTTGTGCCGCTGTAGACCTGTGCTCAGGAATTGTCATTTTCGTCAATCTGTTTTGTGTATCTGTCTTTTCATTTGAGATTGGTTGCCACTGTATTTAAGTAGTGGAAGTCGCCTCAATAAAAACCAGATGTAAGTTCAGCGTCGTGTCTGTGCACTTGTTACGTCCTTTGTCCCCTGCGCTGCTGAAAAAACCATGTCACACCAACTTGCCCAAGCTTCTACAGTTTCTTCCGGTGCATGGGGCGATAGCCGTTCTCGGCTTCAGTGTTTAGCTCACCTCATACCGTACGACCGATAATTCAGTAAACAGTTGTATAAAAAATCCACCTTGCGATTTTGGATATTAGCAGAGACAGAAAAATCAAACGTCTGAAATTTTCTTTTTGGACAAAGGTGGTCCAATAAGAGATAATTACACATCAGTGTTTTCAAAACATGAATGAATGCGGCGATTGAGGGTGCGAAAAGAATTGCTAAAGTTGTGTGAGCATTTGGTTTACAAAGATACGAGTAGGAAAAGCCACCAAGAGTAAGAACGGCAACCGCCCAAGGACTTGAATGGACATTCCAGTCCATTATCCCTGTCCCAGGGTTAGTCCTCTGGTTAATCCCCCGAGAGACATGGGAGGGACCTTTGTCCTGCAGTGGGCGTAGTCAGGCTGATAATGAGGGTGGTGGTGATGAGTCAACTGATGTAAATTCCTTCCCAGCATGTGAAAACGCGTGTACTCATTACGCAGGAATGACAAAGGACAACTGAAATGTCGATTCGCATAAGGTCCTGACGAAGACAGAAAACAACTGAATTTTATTGTCGTTGGAATAAGCAAGAGCAAAAATGCGACCATTCAAGAGACTTTAGACAGCTAGAAAGCTAAATTAAATTGCAAGAATGACAGGGCAACATTATTTACTACTGTAAAATGCAGAATGTCTAGAAAGTCGTCTACTCCAGTATGTGAAACAGTTCTAAACATCACACTGGCACTTCAGTCCGATTGAAGCACTGGAAATGACGGGGTGGCAAGTGTGGTTAAGTGTGGGCTGGGCAGAAATCAAAGGATTTCAAACTTCATTCAGTGGAATCATTGGCTTGGTTCATGGGGGTTTAACGTCGCAAAGCGACTCAGGCTATGAGGGACGCCGTAGTGAAGTGCTCCGGAAATTTCGACCACCTGGGGTTCGTTAACGCGCACTGACATCGCACAGTACACAGGTCTCTAGAATTTCGCCTCAATCGAAAATCGACCGCCGAAGCCGGGATCGAACCCGCGTCTTTCGGGTCAGCAGTTGGCGCCATAACAGCTGAGCCACCGCGACGGCAGACGACGATGACTTCAGCATGCTTCAATAATGACAAATACGGGAGAAACCAGAGTGAAATGTAGCATGAAGCTGACGGAAAATGAGTTACGGAAAGTCTGCTCACTACAATGCGGCAATATACACGTCTCTCAAATTCAAGCTATCTGGGAACATGGCTTCATGAAACTTAACCATTCGCCCTACTGTTCAGACCATGGTGGCGGTCAGGCACGTATACAGGGGGGGGGGGAGCCTCCCCCCTTCGTTCTCTTTCCAGTGCTCAAGCAGCTGCCAGCTATCCCCCCCCCCCCCTTGGATGCTTGAAAATTACCTTGGGCCCCTCCCGAAAAATAATCTGGCTACGTGCCTGGTGGCAGTGATTAGTTTGTGTTCTGTAACCCGAAGCAATTTCTGCGTTTCTGACGAGACCCGCCGCGGTGGCTCAGTGGTTAGGGCGCTCGACTACTGATCCGGAGTTCCCGGATTCGAACCGACCGCGGCAGCTGCGTTTTTATGGAGGCAAAACGCTAAGGCGCCCGCGTGCTGCTGTCAGTGCACGTTAAAGATCCCCAGGTGGTCGAAATTATTCCGGAGCCCTACACTACGGCCGCCTCTTTCTTCCTTTGTTCTTTCGCTCCCTCTTTTATCTCTTCCCTTACGGCCCGGTTCAGGTGTCCAACGATATCAGACAGATACTGAGCCGTTTCCTTTCCCCCCCAAAAAACAATTATTATTTCTGACGATCATGCCATCAAAGAATCGCTATCCTGCAGCACCAAGATGTATCCTCTGTTGTGAAAGCAACGATATAAGATGAAATGTGTGTTCATGTCAAGCGGTATTACATTGATAAGTAGTAGTTCAATTTTCTTCGAAAATTTTGTTTTCATATGCATGTCGACAATCTACTGGCATTTCGTGAACAAATTCACTCACGCAGAGTTTGTATCGAGCAAAAAAATAAAACATTCAATTTTTTTTTCAGTGTGAGGGCTGCAAAGCTGCTGATCGTTTCTTCAAATTCGATGCTTTTTGTCAGTTTCCTTTCAACAAATATTGCAAGGCCTGAGAACCTGGACGTCTTCACTGAAGATGTGAAGTAGTTTCTGATAGGTTGCGAATTAGAACCCCCGACCCTCTCATGACGCCCCAGGCAGGGATATCCTGAGGAATCTTTCAACGTCTACTAAAAAGGCTCTGCAAGGTGAAAAAATCCAACTAAGGGATGAATGTGAAGAAGTGCAGTGCTGACCAATGCTTGGCCTCATCCAGGTCATTGCATGCCGCTTCGAGGTGTCTCCATTGCCAAGATATTTCGGCTCGAACAAGTAGTCAGAGAAGCTGTGAGTTTCGGAATTTGAACACTGAGCTCATTGGCAGTTGCACTGCGTGCCGCCCGCCATCATTTTATCCTGCAGCTGCGCCCCCTTGAGCTCTGCACCAGGTGCGCGCCCACACCCCCCTCGTGACACCACTGTATCCAACGTCCCGCTCTCCAACTGCGAATATCTCGCGATGGGTCCCACCATGTCCGACTTGCAAGGCGTCATACCGATTATTGATTTGAAACTAACATCTTCTAGCGGAATGGACGGTATAGTTGGAAAATTTATACGGATTACTAGAGAGTATAGTTTTATCATCATGAAATACATATTCTCACAAAATTATCATCACGGTGTACAACTGAAGACTGCTCTGGTCATACTTGTAGATAAAGCCGGAGATAAACACAATCCATCTAACCATTGACCCACATAATTTTGACGTCAATGGCATGCAAAATAATGGTTCATATATATTTACACATCTTGTAATCTTCTGGATGATAACAATCTCTTCTAACAGAAGCTTCCGAAGTTTCTCTCTTGTGACATTCAATTACTTTCCTTCACTCGGCCTCCTTACAGTTTCTTATCTGCTATATATTGCTGCGAAATGCCGCTCTCTGTATGTAGTCTGTATCCTGAGGGTAAAATAAATCTCTTGCCAAGGAGCATGCCCGGAGGAGGGGGGGAGGGCGAATGAAAAAGAGGGGGGTGTTAACTGGGCCCCAGCCCCGCCCCCGGTAGATTGCAAACTCGGAGCCTATGATGTCTTAATTGTAAAGCGAAAGTGCTCAAATCAGGCTCGTTTCGCTCTAAAACGACGTTTCTCCTCATTGTAAGCACAAATACGAGATATTGCGTTGCCGAGTGCACACCGAATGATGAGTTTGAAACGAAAGTGTTCAGATCTGGCTTGTTTCGTTTTAAAACGACGTTTCGCGTCGTTTTAAGCACGACTATACGCTTTTGACGCAGTACTGAGATATTGCGATGCCGAGTGCACACCCAACGACGAGTTTGAAACGAAAGTGTTCAGATCTGGCTTGTTTCGTTTTAAAACGACGTTTCGCGTCGTTTTAAGCACGACTATACGCTTTTGACGCAGTACTGAGATATTGCGATGCCGAGTGCACACCCAACGACGAGTTTGAAACGAAAGTGTTCAGATCTGGCTTGTTTCGTTTTAAAACGACGTTTCGCGTCGTTTTAAGCACGACCATACGCTTTTGACGCAGTACTGAGATATTGCGATGCCGAGTGCACACCCAACGATGAGTTTGAAACGAAAGTGTTCAGATCTGGCTTGTTTCGTTTTAAAACGACGTTTCGCGTCGTTTTAAGCACGACTATACGCTTTTGACGCAGTACTGAGATAATGCGATGCCGAGTGCACACCCAACGATGAGTTTGAAACGAAAGTGTTCAGATCTGGCTTGTTTCGTTTTAAAACGACGTTTCGCGTCGTTTTAAGCGCGACTATATTGCCACGGACCTGGCTCGAGCTACCTGCGCGCTAAGCCGTGACGAGGACGAAGTGGTCGCGTTCGCGTGAGGCGCGCTCGAGCTGGCTCTGTTCTGGGCGATTAAAAAAACCTCGGCCGTTCTGCGGTCCCCCTCTACGTCTACGACTGTTCTCCGTCTGGCCTGTGACATCTGGTGGAGGTCGCTTGGGTATTCTCGGCTGATGCTCCATCCTTCCTCGGAGAGCCGAAGCACAAGCCCGGTGCCTCTTGTGCGAACCCCCGTCCATCGTGTCAGCCGCAGGCTCCGCGGCTTGTCTCCAGAATTCGGACTCCAGCCTCAAGAGAGCGCACCCATGGCTACGACCACGGCAGCAAGGTCAGACAGCGCCCCGTTCATACCTGCTTCTTTTGTGAGCTTGCAAAATCCCCGGATCCCGAAGCCCTTTCACGGCGGATACTCGGAGGACGCCCAAGACTGGCTTGATCAGTTCGAGCGCGTTGCGCGTTTCAACGGCTGGGACGACAGTGCTAAGATCCGGAACGTTTACTTCAGCTTAGAAGACGCCGCTCGGATCTGGTACGAAAACCGCGAGACGAGTCTAACGACGTGGCAGGACTTTCGTCGCCAGCTGTTGGAGACTTACACCAGCAGCGATCGCCGTGAACAGGCCGAGCGTGAATTGACCGCTCGCATTCAGCTACCAAACGAGAACGTAGCGATGTACGTGGAGGAAGTGACGCGCCTCTGCAACCGAGCGGACCCGACCATGACGGAAGAGAAAAAGCTCAGACACCTGATGAGAGGCGTGAAAGAGCAATTGTTCTGCGGTCTTGTGCGAAGCCCGCCCAGAACAGTCGCCGAGTTCCTCTCCGAGGCTGTGCTCATGGAGAGGGCGCTCCAGCAACGGTACAATTTCTACGACCGGCAGCTAAACCCTATCTCGGCTCTACACCCCCTGGATGCTGCTTCGGGGGCCAATACAAGCTTCCTTCGGGACATCGTGCGTTCTGTGGTCCGTGAGGAGCTGCAGAAACTTCAGGGGATTTTTCCTGTGGACTCTCTGACTAGCGCCATTCGGGAGGAAGTTCAGCAGGCGCTCAAATCGCCCGTCGCTCCAGTAGAGCCGCCGCCACAGCCAGCTGCTTGGCCGCCAGCGACGTATGCGGACGTGCTGCGCCGTCCTGCGCCGGTTCCCTGCGCGCCACCGTATGCCCCTTCGGTAGTCGCAGTACACGCCGAGCAGCCGGTTCCCTACTGGCAAGCTCGAGGACAGGCGCCGAGGAAGACCGATATTTGGCGTGCGCCAGACCGACGTCCCCTGTGTTACCATTGTGGCGAGGCCGGTCACATCTTCCGGCGGTGTCCATATCGGCCTCTGGGATTGCGAGGCTTGTCTGCAGGTAGTCCCCGTCCGCGGCATGCCGAACAGCCTCAGGAGTTTGACGAATACGTCACCCGCCGGCGTGGTTCACCACCTCCTCCGCGCCGAACGTCCCGATCGCCCTCACCTCGCCATCCGTCGCCTCATCAGTCCGGTTATGGACCTGGTGCACAGCGTGGGTCCTCGAGCCCGCACCGGGAAAACTAGAACAGGCGACCTTTGGAGGCGAGGCCGCCGAACGCCGTATTGCCGAAAAGCTTCCACCGACGCGCCGACTGACCCTTCCCGAATCGACGACCACGATACCGATGACGACGACGACGAAGACGGCGCCGACGACTGGGTCTGGTAAGACCAAGGTCTCCCTTGACATACCCGTGCTGATTGACTCTAAGGAGGTTAGCGCACTAGTGGATACGGGTGCGGACTACTCGATAATGAGCGGTAGGATAGCTAAGGTGCTGAAGAAAGTTATGATGCCGTGGGCAGGGTCACAGATACGTACGGCTGGTGGCCACGTGGTTACGCCGCTCGGAATGTGTACGGCAAGAATTACGGTGCACGGATGCACGTTCGTGGCAACGTTCCTCATTTTGCCTGAATGCTCACGAGACGTCATTCTCGGTCTCGACTTTCTTCGAGAAAATGGTGCGACTATAGACCTTCGAAATCGATTGGTTACATTTTCAACTGAACTCGCTGCCACCAAACGCGCCCCCGAGAATTGCAGAGCCGCACTGCGTATATCCGACGATGCCGTAACGGTGCCTCCACGGGCGAGTATTCTGGCTAGGGTCACTTGCGACGCGCCACATTGCGGACAACGTGTTGTTGAGCCAAATGTCTCTCTTTTGCTCACCATGGGTGTTTGCGTAGCAAGAGGGCTCGCCTTTCTATCTCACGGTCGCACTGAAGTCCTCGTGACCAATTTCAGTAATGAACACCGCCATTTATTTGGTGGCACAGCCATCGCCCACGTCGACCCCGTCCAAGAGGTGGCTGAGTGTTTCGCATGCCTAGAAGACACGCCTGGTGAAGTTGACGAAGAGGCAGTACGCGCCGTTCACATAAACGAGGGCCTCCCGCCCGCAGAAAGGCAGCAATTGCAAGAATTGTTGCTGCAGTTTAAGGACTGCTTTACCTCGTCGTCTAAGGTACGTCAGACGCCCATCACTAAGCATCGGATAGTCACGCACGATGGCGCGCGCCCAATACATCAACAGCCTTATCGCGTATCTCCCCGAGAGCGGGAGGCCATCCAAACGCAAGTGAAGGAGATGCTCAATGACGGCATAATCCAGCCATCGAATAGTCCCTGGTCGTCTCCTGTCGTTCTCGTAAAAAAGAAGGATGGCACGCTGCGCTTCTGTGTGGATTACAGAAAACTTAACAGCGTAACAAAAAAAGATGTCTATCCGCTACCTCGTATAGATGATTCCCTCGACAGACTGCGCCAAGCAAAATACTTTTCTTTGGTAGATCTGCGCAGCGGATATTGGCAAATAGAAGTTGATGAGAGGGACCGGGAGAAAACCGCCTTTGTTACCCCGGACGGCCTCTATGAATTTCGTGTGCTCCCCTTCGGACTCTGCTGTGCTCCAGCAACGTTCCAGCGAATGATGGATACCGTGCTCACCGGCCTTAAGTGGCAAACATGTCTATAGTATACCTGGATGATGTAATCATTTTTTCAACAACGTTTTCGGAACATTTGCAGCGGCTCAGAGTGGTGTTAGAAGCCGTCCGATCAGCTCATCTTACTCTAAAGCCGCAAAAATGCCATTTTGGATTTACTGAATTGAAGTTTCTCGGGCATGTCGTCAGCTCCGAGGGCATCCGGCCAGACCCTGACAAAATTTCTGCCGTCGCGGACTTCCCGGTTCCCACTGATAAAAAAGCCGTCCGACGATTTCTAGGCCTTTGTTCGTACTACCGACGTTTCATAAAAAACTTTGCTAAGCTGGCCAGTCCTCTGACGCGCTTGACACGAGATGAGGAGCCATTTTTGTGGGGTGCCGAGCAGCAAACTGCTTTTGACGATCTACGACGTCGGCTACAATCACCACCAGTACTAGCCCATTTTGACGATGATGCCGCCACTGAAATTCACACGGACGCCAGCAACGTCGGTCTTGGAGCGGTTCTCGTCCAGCGTCCGAACGGTGTCGAAAAAGTAATCGCTTATGCTAGCCGTGCACTTTCCCGTGCAGAGTGTAACTACTCTACAACTGAGAAGGAATGCTTGGCCGTAGTATGGGCCATCACAAAGTTCCGCCCCTATCTGTATGGCAGGCAGTTCAAGGTTATTACTGACCACCACTCATTGAGCTGGTTGACAAACTTGTAGGACCCATGTGGCCGCCTAGCACGTTGGGCATTACGCTTACAGGAATTTGACTTCACGATCATCTACAAGTCTGGTCGCAAGCACACCGACGCTGACAGCTTGTCGCGTTCACCCGTGCAACCTTACGAAGGTAACGCAGAAGACGAAGCATTCCTTGGTGCAGTCACGTCGTCCGACATCATCGCACAACAACGTGCGGACGACGAGTTGAAGCTGCTCATGGAGCATCTAGAAGGTCACCATCCCTCGATACCCTCCCACCTGGCTCGTAGGCTGCCATCCCTGTCTTCGAGGCGGAGTGTTGTATAAGAAAAACTCCGCCTCCAGTGGTAAGAGTTACCTTCTGGTTATACCAGCCGCCCTCCGCCACGAGATCCTCCTCGCCTGCCACGACGAGCCGACCTCTGGGCACCTTGGATTCACGCGCACACTTGCCAGAGTGCGGCAGAACTACTATTGGCCCAACCTTGCCTCATGTGTGAAGCGATATATTCGGACCTGCCGTGAGTGCCAGCGTAGGAAGACGCCGCCTCTGAAACCGCCTGGCATGTTGCAACCTATCATGCCTCCTAACATACCCTTTGAACAAGTCGGCATGGACCTCCTCGGACCATTTCCCTTGTCGTCGGGAGGAAACAGATGGATAGCTGTTGCAACCGATTACCTGACGCGTTACGCCGAAACGCAGGCTCTCCCTCAAGGCACAGCGTTCGAAGTTGCGCACTTCTTTATGCGTGCAATAGTGCTTCGACACGGCGCTCCGTCCGTCGTCATCACAGACCGAGGGAAGGCATTTACAGCTCAGCTTGTCCACGACATCTTTGAACTGAGTCACACCAGCCATCGAACAACGACAGCATACCATCCCCAAACAAATGGGCTCACAGAACGCCTGAATAAAACACTGGCCGACATGATTTCCATGTACGTGGATGTGGAGCACAGAACCTGGGACCAAATACTCCCCTACATCACATTCGCGTACAACACTGCGACTCAAGAAACAACCCGCTTTACACCATTCCGTCTAGTCTACGGCAGAGAAGTGCGGATGATGCTGGACGCCATGCTCCCGTGCGTGGATGATGACTTGACACCAGATGCGGGCTCCTTTGTCGAACAAGCCGAGCAAGCTCGCCAGCTTGCTCGTTTGCACATCACAGCTCAACAAGACACGGACTCCAGACGTTACAACCGGCGCCACAGGGAGGTTACCTACAACGTCGGTGACCGTGTGTGGGTGTGGACCCCTGTCCGCCAAAAGGGATAGTCCGAAAAACTGCTGCACCGATATTTCGGACCTTATGAGGTGCTCCGTCGTGTTGTAAACGTGGATTATGAGGTTGTTCCACGTGGAACTGTGGCTACCGGTCGTCGGCAACCACGGACTGACATTGTGCATGTAATGCGACTTAAGCCATACTTCTCGCGTGAGAGCGATGACGCTCCACTTTAAACTGTGTTCGGGTTCTGCGTTTTAATTTGTTTCTTTTTGTTCGTTTCTTTTTTAAACATTGTCTTCCTGCTTTTCCTGTTCATTTTCTGCTTTGTACATACCCTCGCATCGGGACGATGCTCTTCTTTTTCGGGGGACTAATGCCACGGACCTGGCTCGAGCTACCTGCGCGCTAAGCCGTGACGAGGACGAAGTGGTCGCGTTCGCGTGAGGCGCGCTCGAGCTGGCTCTGTTCTGGGCGATTAAAAAAACCTCGGCCGTTCTGCGGTCCCCCTCTACGTCTACGACTGTTCTCCGTCTGGCCTGTGACAATATGCTTTTGACGCAGTACTGAGATATTGCGATGCCGAGTGTACACCCAACGATGAGTTTGAAACGAAAGTGTTCAGATCTGGCTTGTTTCGTTTTAAAACGACGTTTCGCGTCGTTTTAAGCACGACTATACGCTTTTGACGCAGTACTGAGATATTGCGATGCCGAGTGCACACCCAACGATGAGTTTGAAACGAAAGTGTTCAGACCTGGCTTGTTTCGTTTTAAAACGACGTTTCGCGTCGTTTTAAGCACGACTATACGCTTTGACGCAGTACTGAGATATTGCGATGCCGAGTGCACACCCAACGATGAGTTTGAAACGAAAGTGTTCAGATCTGGCTTGTTTCGTTTTAAAACGACGTTTCGCGTCGTTTTAAGCACGACTATACGCTTTGACGCAGTACTGAGATATTGCGATGCCGAGTGCACACCCAACGATGAGTTTGAAACGAAAGTGTTCAGACCTGGCTTGTTTCGTTTTAAAACGACGTTTCGCGTCGTTTTAAGCACGACTATACGCTTTGACGCAGTACTGAGATATTGCGATGCCGAGTGCACACCCAACGATGAGTTTGAAACGAAAGTGTTCAGATATGGCTTGTTTTGCTGTGATTTCACTCCAGAAAATCGCCATAATTTTGTCCTTTTCTTGGAGAGAATGCGCTTCGTTCTTAGTATCATCGTTTTCTTCATCCTTCTTTGATATAGCTTCAAGGCCACACAAGACTGCATTGAAATTTTTCAGAATGGCCTTACACGATTCAGAGTGTCTTGACCACCTGGTCTCAGAGAGACTTTTCAAAACAAGCTGCTGGCCAGTTCCGCCCATGCTGTCCAAAAGATACCTCCATCGTTTAGGTGAGGCAGCAAACAACGCATACAGTCTCTGAATTAGTGAAAAATTTGACTACCTCAAGGCAACCGTCAACGCTACACGCGCCAACTAAGTTCAGTCAATGACCAGTACACGGGACGTAGTCTGCCAATTCGTTCAGGTTTCAGATTCAGGTTCAGATTTGAGCTTGCAGTCCTTTGCATTTTCCTGACATTACTCGCATTATCATAAACTTGGCCCCTACAATCATCAATTGAGATGTCATTGGTCGTCAAGAGGGACATCACGGTATCTAAAAGATACAATCCGGTATGCGATTCGATTGGAACAAATCCAAGAAAGCGTTCGTACAGTTTCCCATTTAAATAGTATCGTAAAACAACTGACAGCTGATCAACGTAAGGTCTGGAGTCGAATCAACAATAAAAGATAAGTATTTTGCGCGTTTCACTTCGTCGACGAGACGTTCTTTGAGAGCATTTGCCATATGCTCGATAAATTCATCACAAATGGTTTTTGACAGATACGATGGGCGACCTTTTCCTTTGTTCCCGTAGCGTTTGATGTGCTCCTCTAGAAAGGGATCAAACTTGGCCATGGCCTCAAGCACTCCCATATAATTACCATTTCTCGGTGAACCAAAAATCTCCCCACTGCCCCTAAACGCCAGGTTGCGCTCAGCTAGAAGCTTAACTACGACTACGCGCTTCAACACCTCTGTCCAGTAAGCGGTCTCAGTAACATGATGTTTAACCAGCTCCTTGTCAGTTTTGCTGCTCGAGTTAGAGCGGGCGAGCCATGCTGCCACGCAGTTCCGGTGCTCGACGCTATTTTCATGCGCGCAAACCTTTTCTTCTGCTCTTTTCCGATCAGAAAAGCCGTGCGTGGTGAAAGCACTGGGGTTGCTTGAAATCGAAAATAGTTTGCATATTAAACAGTAAACGGGACCTTTGGACTCCGAGTACATTAACCAGTGCCGCTCGTACGCCTCCCCATTTACAGCCTTTTGCACGAAAAGATGCGGTGACACATAGCGTTTCTGAATTTTGTATTGCCTTTCGGAAGACGGAAAATTTTCTGCCCTATTTTGAAAATACAATGGCCTTTTCTCAAGGCATACACTCCGAAAGCTGTCAGTAATAACGTCGGGCCACTTAGCAGAGTCACTTCGGAGCATCTCGTAACGAACCTCTTGCTGCGGGGGTGTCTGTACTTCTCTGTTGCCGCAACGAGAAGCCGTCTCATTCGTCCTCTCGAGGGACACTTTGTGGGTGGGAACATGATTAGCTGAAGCCACACCAACAGGAAACAAGTGAGTCGGTTCTTGGAGTGTTGTTTCCTGGCGCTCGTCAGTAGAAGGAGGCTCATCGGGGAGGTTTGGCACCTGTTGACCAGCAGTAGTAGAAATCGGGCGTGGCGGACCGGACACCTGGAGCTCTGTGGCAGGGGCCCGGCCGAGTAGCATAGACGTTGCTGACTCAGGAACAGGACAGGGCTCGGTTAGCGTCGGTTGCTCAGAAATATGGACGACCGGGATTGGCACCGTTTTCACAGGATCCAGACAACCAAGATGAGTCAAACCTTGCTTCTTGCCGGGAAATCGTGGTGATGGAGTTGGCAAGTCCTCCACAGAAGCACAGTCGTACTATGGGGAGTTAAACAGACTCCTGGTAGAGCGATCATACTGCTCCGCGGAAGGTTCATTCAGTAGGTTGGCATCTTTGGTAGCTTGTTTTCACGCTCTTCTCTTTCTAACTTCGCCTTTCGTTTAGATGCACCACTTTGATGCTTCCGACCGATCATTTTCGCATGAATGGATGCTAATTGTTCACCGCACCGGGCACTTCGTCAGTCCGACGCGACCGCGGCTGTCCAACGGCGGCCGTCCCTGACTGGCGCACGCTGCCTGGATGGTCCGTGGCCGGCCGAGAGTGGTGCGTCCCCTGGGAGCTCCTCAGCGGGCGGGATTATGCAAGCTTTACCGGCGGCTCGGGGCTGAATCGCAGCCCGCGATCAACTTCCTTTCATAGACGCGCGCCGCGTCTGTCCGTTACTAGCGCCAAAACTGGCGTTCACATACGCATAGAGTTCCTTGTACAAATTCCCTCCTCCTCCGTACAACTCACTCCTTCTCCCGTTCCGGTCTCGTCTTGCTATTGGCTAGAAACAATCGTCTGTTCTGGGAGGTTCTCGATTTTTCTTTCGCCCCTTCGACGCCGAGCGCGAGAACGAAGAGGGAGAGGGCGGCTCATGGCGCGGGCGAAGTTAAGCGCCCTCCGTTGCCTCTGAATCATCTTTTTCTACTTCTTTCTGGAAAGTTCGGCGGCCAGTCTGACGGCCAGCCACTAGGCAGGAATGGGTCCTGGAGACAGGCCTAATTGTGTCCAGCTCTCAAACTTCCCCCTTCACTCTTCCACAACCCCAGCCCGAACAGAATATTCTATGCCCCACGACACGCGGACAAAAGCACGTGTGACGTCTTCTTTCCTTTCCTGCCTAGACTCTGCCATCAGACTCATCTGCTATCGGACTCATCCTCCCCCGCCCAAATTACCATCACGGTAACGAAAAGTCGAATGGGAGGCACTGCTGGGTACTGCAGCACATCCTTTCTAAGAGAAGGACAGCGGCGGAACTACTTGAGGGGTGGAGGGTGGCAACGAAGGGCAAGGGAGATTCAAATCCTCATCCCACATTACATGTTTTAGGTGTCCCCCTTGACCCTACTCTCCAGACAGCACTGGACAGACGGACTGACAGGAAACCACGAAAACTCTTTCAAGAAAACTTACCTCGTTTCGTACGAAAGAAGGCCCCGCCGGGGTAGCGGGGGATTCCTGTTTTTGCAGCTCGACAAGCTCTCCCCAAATGATCAGGCTAAACGCATGCTGTTGCATTGGCGGAGAGCCCCGTCTGCTCGTTCTGGTTTTCTCGCTTCATTCATGTCGCTCGAAGTTCCGTTGCCCATGGTTCCATATACTAAGCAGGTTAGAATAAATGGGCCCCGTTCTCCTACTGTCCGAGGGGAGGCCCTAGGCTGGAGCCCCCTTCGCCTCCCCCCCCCCCCCCCCAACCCTTAATCCAGCGCTGACTTTAAGCATGAATATATGCTTTTCACGCAGTTCTCAGATATTGCGTTGTCAAGTGCACACCAAAGACGAGTTTGAAACGAAAGTATTCAAATCTGACTTGATTTGCTGTAAAACAACGTTTCTCATCGGTTTAAGCCGGATACACGCTTTCCACGCAGTTCTGGGATATTTCGTTGTCGAGGGAACACCGAACGATGAGTTCGAAACAAGTGTTTAGATCTGGCTTGTTTCAATCTAAAATGACGTTTCTGATCGTATTAAGCATGAATATACCCGTTCTCACACACTTCTGAGATATTGCATTGTCGAGTACACACGCAACGACGAATTTCAAAGGAGAGTGTTGAAATCTGGCTTGTTTCGCTGTAAAACAACGTTTCTCATCGTTTTAAGCAGCAACATACGCTTTTTACGCAGTTCCGAAATATTTCGTTTTCGAGTGCACACCGAACGATGAGTTCGAAACAAGTGTTCAGATATAGCTTGTTTCACTGTAAAACGACGTTTCTCGTCGTTTTAAGCAGCAACATACGCTTTCACGCAGTTCTGAAATACCGCGTCGTTGAGTGCATGCCCAACGACGAGTTTGAAACGAAAGCGTTAAAGTCTGGCTTGTTTCGCTGTGAAACGACGTTTCTCGTCGTTTTAAGCATGAATATACGCTTTTCACGGAGTTCTGAGATATTGCGTTGTCAAGTGCACACCCAGAGATGAGTTTAAAACGAGAGTGTTCAGATCTGGCTTGTTCCGCTGTAAAATGACGTTTCTCATCGTTTTAAGCATGAATACATGCTTTTCACGCAGTTTTGAGATATGGCGCTTAAGTGCAAGCTTGAGAACTGTGAGTTGTTTCGAGGTTACCGTCCGAGCATGGAAGACAGCGATCAGCGGCTGCCGTGTCCTCCCGAAAATTTGTAAGCTGCACTGTTTTGGAAGCTACATGCTCGTGCGCACGACACAAAAGACTGGACGGTGCGCGAAATTTTGAGCAATGAGTGTGCCACTAGGCATAAATTTGCGACTTCTACGCAGAGTGGCTTGAAAAAAAAAAAGAGTAAGATCCTGTTAGTGCTTGACCACCGTGCGGCACACCACAAGCTGCCTTTTCCGACTGCGACGACCACGCACTTATGCCAATGAAGAGAATGAGCCAGACTTGACACCGGCATAATTCACGTACTCGAGGTATTCTACCGGTGCCCCATCACCAGCGCATACTGACAGCAATGATAGCAATTGACCGCCAAGGTGCCGACGTCTCCGTATGGGCGACAGAACTGACTGCGGCGCGTAAGCAGTTGCTTCCGTAAGGCATAACTTGTGATTCAAAGAACGATGAAGAGCCCAGTTGAACACCCACGTTATCAAGTGCATGCTTATTTGTGACAACGCATCTTCAATGCATAGCTACCCTAAGCGGATGTCACCTGGGATGACTTCGGTGATGCACGTGAGGACACCGACATCGGAGAGCCGTACACTGATGAAAATAATAGTTCGCAAAGTACGAACACTCTCACATTGCCATGAATCTGCCGACGATGACCAAGAGGCCCACCCACCACTGGCTGCCGTGAAGGCTTCCAGCGAGATTAGCTATATATGCCGCATCCCTAAAGCAGCTTGTGGGCGGCAACTCTGTAGGTGAAGGGCATGTAACTACCCTGGGGTGCTTGGAAAGCGCCATAATAGGGACTAGTTTGAGTAAACACACGCACATAACAGGTTTACACCACGTGACTTTGGACTTTTGGAAGCAGCATGGGAAGTCCACTTAGTACGAACCTCAGATACAATGAACTCAATACACCCAACTGTCAGGTTCGTTATAAGTAGGCTCAACTGTATAAGTGAGAGCAAAAGTGTTTGTATGCTTGGATATGTGCTGTGCTCATCAGTAGTTTGAGACTACCGTTTCTTGAGTGTGATGTATGCTTTGATTTCCACAAAAGCGTGCAGTTCTCAATTTCAATTCCTTTGTAACTTGGTATAGTTAGAGGTTGGACTTTCCAGTTTAAACAGAAAAACACGATAAAAGTACGCTGAATTCATGTTATGAAAGTGTTTTCATGGAAGGTCAGTATTTCTGGCATGCATGTCACATCTAACTGGATATTCAGTGCCAGTTGCAGTAAGTCACAGCAGAAAATTAAAAATGTGTTGGAAGCAAGAATGTGTCGAGACAAAGGTATACCATAGGAATGTAGTGACTGCGATTTATGAGGTACTGATCCGTCTGCTCAAACCTATCGCCGACTTGGGGCCATCGCTTATTTAAGTAGGTTTTTCCACTGCATGTAGAGATTTAAACCCTAACAAGCAACCGTCAATGAGAAACCATGAGTTAAACTTCTTGCCCTCCTCCTGATGGGATGGCCGGATTGGGCTCGTCGGTTGCTCCTTGCGAGCGGCGAATGATGATGGCACGCTGGCCGGTGATCGAATATACGGCGGTTAGCGGTACGAAGAGCACTTCGGGTCTTCGTCCGCTCGTCCGGCGACACGTTGCCGGTTGGGGCAGCAATTCCAACTTCTTAAGACAACACTTATTTATTAAAGACGGGATTGATAAAAAAAAAGCATATGAGCAAAAGGCAGTTTAAAAAGGCTGTTAAAAACGGCCGAGCTCGAGACTCGGCGCGCTCGTCCCAAGTCGTCGTTTCCCGCGGGTTTTAACCCCTTCGATAATTGGGCGGAGCTTGGGTAATCTAGCTCTCGCCCAATTTTAGCCAACCGTAGTGCAGTGGCACCGTATGTGCAAGTGGGCGGAGCCCAGGGATCACCGGCCCGAGCCCACTGAACCCCGCTCCTCCCGGAACGTGCAGGGCGCGACTCCGCGTACGCAGCTTGCTGCATGCGCATTCCATCGACTGCCACGCACCGGATTGACATCCAAAGAATGTCTTCTGCGGGACATGGTTGACTCGGCGCCAGAACAGAAAAAGATTAGTTCCGCAGCTGGCAAAGAGGCACCCTAAGAGGGGGCGTCACGCCTCGACGTGCATTCCTCTATTTCCCCCCCCCCCCCCCCCCCGGGCATGACCGCTCCTGGGAACAGGTGCAAGGGGGGGGGGGGGGGGGACCATCGGCGCCATGGACTTCCAACTTAACATCATGCATAAACGGCAAGAAGGCGTCATGGTGTTCTGGCTTCCGCGACGGTTAAGCAGCAGTTCCGTTGCTGCCTCACGCCCGAACCTCTCATTTAGCTCAGAGTGCCACAAGGATGTGACAGTCACATTTTTATAACAAGTTTTTGTCTCACAGCCCAATCATTTAAGTTCAGCATTTTGGCTTTTTGTTCAAGTGTGAGACTTTCTTAAGCAAAGACGTTCAGCACTTAAGACGGCCATTTATGTGGTACATGCTGCTACACAAGTGAATGTTAACTTAAACTGCATGTCACTTCTGACCGCACAGAGACATCACGTTTCACTGATAAGAACAGAAAATTTGCACGCAAAAAATATGTACCAAAAACAAAGCTGAAAGTAATCTTCTGAAATAAATGATGAAAAAGTTCGCCGAACTTTCAAAAAATAAAAACCGAGAAGTCTAACCCCAAGGTGTAACATCTCCCAGCAGTCCTCCCAAAATAATTTTTTTTTGTACTTTAATATCTCGCACGTGTATTTAACATACCTTAATCATACTACATAATTGCATGGTATATTTTGCAAGTTCCCTGGATGCAATAATTGCCTGCATGCAACCTAACAAGGTGCTAGTGGTCACGCTCCAGTTGGCACAATTGTGTACTAATTTATGATTGCTAATTTGCAATTGGTACCATTTGGGTTTTCCCCAATTAATTTTTTTTTACTGGGCTTCTATGTTCACTTTGCTAATGTCAAGAAACTATTTGAATACCCTCTCTCTACTTACAGTAAATACGCAGAGACGCGGAAAAGGAAAGGAAAAGGACTACATGCTGAGGACAGGCTCCGCAGGCAGCAAGGAAAAGGAAGTCCACGAAACAGAGAGCGCTAAATCTAGACAAAAAAATGGTACGGAAAGAAGCTGTGAGGGAATACATAGCTAGAGAGCGAAATCTGGAAGGAAGCGCTGTATGAAAACAGTGTTCTGGTAGGCTGTAAAGTTATACAACCAGACACTGGGCGGGAGATAGTGAGCCTTACAGTAGCTTTGGGTTTCATATAGTAAGAGCAAAATTAACATCAGCTGTAAAGATGAGGAAGAGTACTGATGGCCTAATGCAGAATGGAGAAATTGCACGAATTGTCTCAAAATCAAAGCAATACAGCTTACAGCATGAAAAATTGTATTGGAGCAAACAATACGATTCAAAGTGAAAAAAAAGAAACATCTCTTCCCTCAGTAGATAAAATGGGCGAACATTACTGTAATGTGGGGCAAAGCATTGAAAGATGCATTGCAGAGCACTGTCATTGAGGGGAAAGGTATCTTTAATGGTTGCCAGGATTTTGTACTCCCACATGAATTAGCTGCCCCGGGAGGCTGGCGAGGAGAGGCAAATTTTTAAATACGGCCCTGGCTTCACGAGTGCTTTACCAGCAGCTTTATTTGACAGTTCTTCAGACAGGGATGAATTTTGTTTCCAGCACATGTGGCATTGCAGTACTCTGTTAGAGCGAATGCAGTACTTCACGGCCAAATTCACCGCTGAAGCCTTCACCTTGAATAAATAAAATAAATTTTCCCGCAACTGGGATCTGACCCCGCGGCAGCGCAAACAGATCAGCTTCACTGGCCACTGCAACAAGAGCACCGTGCTATTGCCACAGCCGATCAGGCAGCTCTCTTGGGCTGCGCATTGCACATAGCCGTCTATATCAACTTCCATCTGTGGCACGAACAGATCAGATGCACCTCGACTTCGATCAGAGCTTAACCAGTCTACATATTGTCGCCAGAAGTGCAGACGACCCAGCAAGGCAAAACATTGAGCCAACCAGACTAAACACGCGATTTTGCAACTACGTTAAAACCTTTTTCATGCTTCTGATTGATCATCCAGATTGTGAAAGCATGCAATTTCTGGCAACCACAATAAAACCCAGTTGAGGTTGGCACTTGTGTCGTCCTTCTTCATGTGTCAAACTCCAAGAATCAATGTAGAACCAACTCACCCAAAACGTAACACTTCTAAAAAAAGGGAAGAAATTACAAAATAGAAAATTTAATTTACTAGGCTCACTTCAAAAGGGGGTGGGGGAGAGGGGGGATGCCATCTCTTAGTACCAGTGAGGGAACAGAGTCATGCCTTCAGGACCCAACATGGGTCTCATTTTTGCAGAGCAGTCTCCCATCCCAGACACTGCCCTCGATAGACCCGATCGTGGCCACAGATGACAAACTGCAGTGCAAGCTCTTGGTTAGCTTTTTTTGCTTTAGCGAGTGGGCTCTAGCAGGAGGGTCTAATGCATACTAAGGCTCGCCCCATACCACATTTTTTAAGCCCTTCCGAGCACAAGGCAGCTCAATAAATGTGGTCCGACTCTGCCACACACTCATCGCTAGGCTACTCCACTCAACAGTAAAACAAGCCTCATAACGCGGCCATTTCTTCTGGTTGGCTCCTGCTGGTGTGTGTGTCAGTGTAAATGAAGCCACTCTCACCACGTCTCACCATGCCTATTTTTTTTTTCCTTTTACTGTGTCATTCGTTGCATGTTGAGGAAAAGCCTCCCCTCACACCAACAAAAATAAAGCAGAAACACAGACTCCCTCTCTCTAGAAACAAGCAGCTAGAAATGAGACATCAAGGACACACACAGCTCTTTCAGCCACTGGCATGCTTCAGAAGACTAATCTGCAGCACTGGCCCAGAGAGCGCACACACACCTGTCTGGTGGGCAGTAGCAGCTCCATTTGGATGCTGCCTGGCCATTCAGATTCCAATGGGACAGTGCCCCTGCAGCAGCAGAAGCTTCAGGATGGGTGAAGAAAGATCTTGTGAAAGCTGTAGAAGCCAAGAAGGCCCTGGCCCCAATTTTACTTTACCAAGAGCAGACCACTCATTTCTTCTCGTCAGATGCACAGAGCCATGCGCAACCTACTCTGTCACACTTGCATGCCCTGATTGCGCCGGAATAAAATTAAAAGACCTGCGCACCAAACTGCAGGTCTACCTGCAGCCAAGTACAACCAGTCTAACAGCCACACAGACATCTCCAAGTTCTCTAGAGCCCTGTAAAAACCATGAATCCCAACTAATGGTGTCCTGCATGGCCGTTGAACAGAGTGACGCCAGAGCTATTATGTGCAGATTAGGCACTTCTCTCTCTCAGCCTGGAAATGGTTGAACACCACACAGATTCTGCATGCTAGGCCAATGACAAAGGGCCCTCAAAACAAGCACTGGTGGACACATGGCGCATGTCTGGTGGCAAATGACAGTGAGATCACATCAGCCATGCCTGCAAGCACCCGCATCAAAACAACACAAACCCGCCCTCGAGTTCAGTAGAGGGCTGCAAGCACGTTTGAACCCAGCTTGCGTCAACAAGGAAGTCAACCTACAGAAAGCACGGGCCAGCTGTATGCGTCTCTGTGCCCAACCCTAAGTGGAGCAGACTTTCACGCAAAAATGTTGACGCATGCATGCAACCACAACAATGCAGTGGAAAAGGCCAGCACACACTCTCGCAGCCACACATTCCATCTCCACGAAGTGGACTGCAGACTGGGCATCGCCGTCCGTCAGGTGGTGTATCAAGTCTCTCTTAAGTTAAATTGTTCTTGCTCCTAATAAGCTTAGCCTAAGAAACGTTACAGTTCAAATACTTCCAAAGGCTGCACACACACACAGTGTGCTCTGCCATTTTCATCAGCAATGATACAACTATGTCACTGGAGATGGCAGTTTTCCACTTGGAAATCGTGCTGCTAAAGGAATATGAATGCCAAATTTCCGGTTGTTTCCTCTTGTTTAGGACGCAAGACATTACTACTGTATAAACTCGTGTAAGGGCCGCACTTTTTTTTTTATTTTGAATGTGCAGCCCAAAATTGAATTAAAGAAACGTACAACCATTTTTTTTTCTCGATTACCAAGCCCATACACAAGATTCTACAGTGTACATAGACAACATAAAATTTATAAATGCTAAGTAAACATTTATAGACCAATTGAATGTTTTCTTTGACGTTTTTTAGAATCTGGTTTCAACACCTGAATGGTGGCTATTATGCCAAAGTTGACAATACATGCTGCAATACAACTGCTCTCATTTACACTCTCCAAGATTTACAAAAGCCTGCTCGAAGAGCTAGAATCGCAACTACTGAAGCCGCAACTATAATACTGCCCTTTTTGCATGCCTCATGTGACCTGAAATAAGCCTTGATGTCGCAGCAATCATTTGGTGTTTGCAACTGAAACCATACGAGAGATAGCTCGAACAAATATTTACTAGTGGATGCGGATTTTACCTGCCATTTCATACTTAACGGCTTGTGTACCAATGAAGAACACAGGTAGAACTTAATGTCTGTACCCATTTAAAGGTGCTACCAGAATTTTTTTTTTCCCCTCGAGTCTTGAGAAAACCCTTCAAGACAAGTAGCCAGATGAACACGCACACAGTCAGCGCCTGTGGCCACCGCCTTTCTTTGTGTGTAGCTACAGAAAAGCTCCAGCAATAATGTAACTTTTTGAAATTTGCAGACTGAGAGTCTAGACACATGCATAGCTTTCCAGCTGAGAGAATTCGCAACCATAATGAAGTTAGACCAGCAGATCAGTACGCTGAAAAAAGTAAGAAAATACTGCTGCACCTCCAGAAGGCTGCCAATTCCTCCCAGCAGGGTGCAGAAACAGTGGAATCTCGATAATCCAAACTCCTCATCCAAGCCATCATGTACAGCCCTGAATGGAAGAACATTCCCACCAATTCATACCCTCCACAATGCAGAAACAGTTTGTTTGCACAAACCTGCCATTGGCTCATGAAACTTACACACCTGACATCTTGCCTGGTGGTGCAAAGAGGCAGTGACTCACAGTTGCCAGAAACCACAGGGCGCTCTTCTGTGCCTTGCAGATCTCCTGCAAGCAACAGCAAACCTGCTGCCACAGAGTGGCCCAGTGGCTTGCTGTGATGGTGTAGGAGCTGAAGACGCTGGGCCAGGACTCCACTTACTCGGGACCTGGCTCAGAGCGGGGCAGGTGTTTGGACTAACAAGATTCCACTGCAGTGCTGGGGAAGGTGCCCACCAGACAGGAGGGGGGACAGAGAGTTCCACACTGGCTCTGCTGCTAGAGGGACTAGATGGGAGCTCCACACGCAGGGAAGAGGGCCTCTTTATTGGAGACGAGACCCCCGATGGCAGCGGCAAAGGAATGTGTGTGTGTGGCTGAGGGCACCCGGCGGTTCTTGCACACCACACGGGCACCCCAATTTTCTCGTCTCTGCTTTTGCTAGAGGTCCTCAACGCGCAAACAACAACAACAACAGTGACTCAAAAAGAAGATGAACCAGCAGCGGCAGGCAACTCTTCACTCTTCACCCTTGGTGCCTCGAACTGCGCCCTTTTTGCGTTGCTGAAACACAACAGGAGAGAAGGCACTCAAAATGGGGCACAGTGGCAGTTATACAGCACTGCACTCGACTAGAGGACTCCAGAAGCCAGTATAAAAACTGACAAAAGGCGCTGGAGCTCTTTCGGCTCTTTCAACATTAAATGTCTTCAACGGAACCAGTGACCAGTGCACGTGCCGCAACTGACAAACGCGTTGCGGCAGGATGTCTCCCCGAGTTCATTGTTTTGACCTGCCATAAAAAGACTCATGGTGCCCCGTGTTTGAAGGATACCATTGGCAAACCACTACAGTGCCTCTGCCACGAGGTCGTTTGCCGCTGTGGGCATAGTTGAGTAAACTGAAGCCGACCTGCCATAGAACTCTGTTAGGGCACACTCACTCACTTTGGGACGACTCAGCTTCTAATAAATCTCATTTTTTTAATGCCTTATGCACCAGCAACACACAAGTGGGAAAATGTAGCCTGTGAAAGCTCATTAAATCTGAAGACGGAAAGATGACACGATACCATATGCATTTGCAGCTGAGCTCGCTTATAACAAACACTCGCTTAGTATGAACAAAGGACACCATGATGTACACTCAAATACATCTATAATACAGCGGATCTCAAATGCAGCGAACGTCCCCGGATGCAAAATTTGTTTACAGCAAACATGAATGTGCCAGGAATTTACGTAATGGGGGCATTCTACATGGCCTTATCGCGAACCAACAACCATGCTGATAATGCATTGACTTATCATACCAACACCAATGAAAAGGGCACAGGTTACGCAAAGAAAACAGAAGAGTATGCCTCAGGTCGGCTTCAGTTTACTCAACTATGCCCACAGCGGCAAACGACCTCGTGGCAGAGGCACTGTAGTGGTTTGCCAATGGTATCCTTCAAACACGGGGCCCCATGAGTCTTTTTATGGCAGGTCAAAACAATGAACTTGGGGAGACATCCTGCCGCAACGCGTTTGTCAGTTGCGGCAGTTGCACTGATCACTGGTTCCGTTGAAGACATTAAATGTTGAAAGAGCTGAAACAGCTCCAGTGCCTTTTGTCAAACCTGCGTGCTTGTATGGCTTCTGGCCAAGGGCAGACATACAAGCTTCCCAGAAACAACCTTTCTCTTGCATTGTGCCTGCCCTAAGTGTGCTCAGTTTGGTCCAGAAATTTTCTCCAGCCAAGTGCACAGCTTGGACAGTTTGGAACATCTCCTGTGCTTAAGAAACAGCCACCCGCCATACACAACGTCAGCATGATCTTCTGTGGAAGGCTATCACTGGTTAGCTCTCAGCAAAGACAGCATCCTTACAAAGCATACGTGCCATAGATGCAGAAATGGCTATACAGTTAAACCTGGTTATAAAGAAATTGAATAAAGAGAGATTTTTCGTTACATCCAGGTTTTCGTTACATGCAGTTTTCACAAGAAGAGCCAAAAGGACACTGCAGAACTCAAACCAAATTAAGAAATAAACTTAGGTGAAATCACCTTGAAAATGTGTACAGAAAACAGCACTACTCGATGTCATAAACGTGGAGAAACGTTTTGTGATCATGCTGATTGCGCGACTGTGGCAGCAGCCACCACCACCTCCGCCAAGGCTCGCGCAACGCCTCTACGAGGGGGGCGGAAGCACCATAGCTGAGCTAGAGAACGCACGCAGCCGCACTGCCGCCATAGACCAATCGTGGAGGCATCTGCTTCTACCCGTATGTCCCCTCTCTTGGTCTTCCCCTCGTTGCTGCCTCAGAAACTGGCATGCTGGATGGTCAAACCTCGAGGCGAAAAACCATTGTTACCTTTTCATTCAGCACACTCTAAACTCGTAAAAAGAGCCAGTCATTTCTTAATTCTCTCATGAAGTCATGCATGAAAGTTTTTTTCAGCAGTGCAAGCGGCTGGAGAATGCTGGACACCCTTCCCATGTTCTGGTCTCTGTAGAGGAAGGTGTTCTAAAAAAATTCTGCACGAAAAAAGCGCAGAAAAATCAAAAGTCTACACATAAGAAAGAAAAGTTGCCATCATCCCTTACTTTCATCGGCTGTCCCACAATCTAAAAAAAAATAGTGCAGTGCTCGGGAGATAAGAGTGGTTTTTTCAGTCCGTAAAAAGTTGAGTCATTTGTGCACGAAAAATTTGACAAAACCCAAAAAGGTGGTTGGCTGCACGAAGAAACATAAAAATAAATTTGTTGACAGCATTGAAAATGTCGCACACCAGATACCTCTTTCCTGTGGCAAGCAGTATGTAGGTCAAACAGGCAGATGCCTGAACGATAGGCTTCGGGAACATGGGCGTGACGTAAGGGATATGTGTGGGAAAGGTTTGTCAGCCCATTGCCGTGCGTGTCATTGCATACCACTCCTCAAAAAATGTGTGGTCTTAAATGTGCAAGAAAACTGCTAAACACAAGAAATAATTGAAGCCAAATGGATTTCCCTGTTGGAAGATGACTGTGTGAGCAGCCCTTCAGTCGCTCTGTTGCCAAAGGAGCTCCCATACCTGGCTGATACGCTTTGCTAGTGCACGGTTTGATGGTGCTTGTACGATTAGTCCCTATAAAAAACCATCCTTCCTTTGCGAAATAAATCTCTGTTGGAAGTTAGCGCTGTGTGTGTTGTCTTTCTGAGTCCGTCTTTTTTCGCTACGTTTTCTGCACTCTGAAGGTTTTCGCATGGTGTCTACTGCTAGTCAGGGAAGGCGACTGCCAGTGAGAGCAAGCCGGGTAAACAGTGTGCAATTTAAATTTTCAAAGTGGAACCGGGATGCACGCAAAGAATTTTTTTTTTCTGGCCCACGGAGCTTCATGCATCCGTCCGAGAACATGCACACTACCAACAGGTTAGTCTAATACGCTGCATTTTACAGTGGCATCCGAATGAACGAGTGTCCAATGCCAGACTTACATGGATGCTGGGCGGGATGCTAGCAGCGCTCCGAATTAACGGAGATCAAATTAACGAGGCTGCACAGTATTACAGCATGACCCCTACCTCGTCCAGGTCCTTTTTGGTCTGCTCTTCTAGCTTGCGGATGTCAGCCATGGTCAAACCATGCCACCTGTCAATCCAGCAGAACACCTGCCGATGGAAGTTGAGGAAGATCCTTCGCTCCGTCTGCAACACACAGAGGAAGCACCATAAGGGCTTGGAGGGCCACAGCAGCGCACCACCTATGGTCATCACCAGTGCTGACTAGAGTGAAGAACGAACCCTCAAGGGAGGCCAATGCTTCTCATACCAGTGGGGGCAAAAATTCATTAAGCACGACACCATGACAGTCTTAAGGTTAACGCCACTGTGCAGTTGCCTGCCACACTGGCCTGCCACACAGCGGTGGGCAGGGCATCAACAACACTGGCTAAGGTCACAGACATTTTTTCGCAAATATACTATTTAGGGCATCCAGTTCTTAACATTTACAGTTAAACCTTTGATAGAAAATCTGGCACGTCACATAAAAAAAAATATTCATGACGTCAACATTTCATGGGTGAGTATACAGTTAAACCTGGTTATAACAAAATTGAAAAAGTCAAAGATTTTTCGTTTCATCCAGGTTTTTGTTACATGCAGTTTTCGCGAGCAGACCCGGAAGGACACTGCAGAATGGAAACAAAATAAGAAATATACATGAAATCACCTTGAAAATGTGTACAAACAGCGTTACTCGGAGTCATAAACGCGGAGAAACGTTTCGCAATCACGTTGATAATGCGACTGCATCAGCAGCCACTGCCACCTCCACCGCAGCTAGCGTAGCGCTGCTATGGGGGGGCACCCGGGTCGTGCTAGGGGAGAACGCACTCGGCCGCACCGCCGCCGTAGACCGACCGCGGAGGCACATGCTTCTTCCCGCATGTCCTCTCTCTGTCTCCCCTCGCTGTTGCCGGAATCCTCACCTTGCATCTCCGGCGCTCTCCGCCGTCCTGCTCCTGACGCAAGCAATCGCGCGGCAGCGATGGCCGCACACTGCGTGCCGTTTATTTTTTTGCTATGCCCCATTTTTCGCTGTTTTGAGCATGAACTGGTATAATGCCACGTGGTATGATGTTCCAAAAGAGAAAGCGCCGGAAATGCGCCGATGGCGATGGAGTACGGTGCGGTGTGTCAACTGCAGTCGCTCATTGCGATCGCCGTTCCTCTCGTGTCAGTTCGTGCTTTATCGCCCCGAAACTTTCGTGTTGTTCTGCCAAATTTCGAGTAACTCAACACTACCTAACAGATGCCGTAGCCAGTTCATTATATCAAGGTCAACCGCCGCAACACCTTCGTTACATGGAGGTCTCAAATGCACACGCTTCAATGGGGGCGGCGTTGGGGACTTTAGAAACATTGTAATATAGAGGAATTCGCCACGTTGATGTTCGTTACATCCAGGTTTAACTGTACCACAAAGCTTGCTAGCAGGGCTTAAGGCTGTGAGGGCCTGGGCTGTGCAGTGCCTGCACCCAGATAGCCAAGACCAAGAAAGGCATGCAAAGTGTATGAGGACATGTGCATGACGGTTCCACAAGCTGCAATCATCATTCTGTCTTCTGACATTCCGGCTTCCAAAAGAAGACTACAAATGCCACTAGAGGCCGGCACATACTCAGCAGCAACCTCATCAGCTGAAATCGGCTAGACCGAACAAAACCACATGCTCAAGATGTTATCACTGTGGTATGCACATGCATGCTTTTACACACGCAAATTACTCCGTGCATTGGATCAACGCTGTTATGAAGGGGTTAGAGTTGACTTGCTGTCCCACACCCTATCTCTGCAGTATAGGCATCGACATTAATGGTCCACCCGGAACTCTTTTTCAAACACTTGTGCCATTTTGTGAGGGGAACAACAACAGTAGTGGCATGTACAGCTGGGACCCCTAAAATCCCTCATTATAAAGGTCATGCACCATATCGTATGCTATACATCAAGCTAAGCATGTTCAACACAACAAACCTTGATTTAAAGTTAATTGAAGAGATAATAAAAGAAGCCGATAATTTCATTCCGGACACTTCTGAAAACCATTGAATGCCACTAGTATTGCCTCTCGTCATAATTCTTGTTTCGTCTGAAGGCTCTTCACCATTGCTATCTTCATCAACCTACTTCCCGTCCTTGATGACTTCAACAATGCTGTCAGGTCCAAGCAGACATCAAGTCATCACCAACCAACATCTGCTGCCGTGTTGCAAGAAGTGGCATATGAGTTGAACAATTCATGGAGCTGTGCAGCAGAATCGGAACAATTACTGTCATCGGCACACGCATCAGGTGTGTCACTAGCGCTGTCCTGAACTGTAGCAAATCCAGCCTTCCGTCAGCAATAACACATGACGTCTGGCAGCACACTCCACTAAGCACTCATAATCACTTCAATGGCTTGGCTATTTTAGCTGGCAGGTCAACCTTAGCAGAATTCGCTGCAGCATGCCTGTGTGGTGGTGTGCCTTGGCAGTCTCTGCGGCCAAACGCAAAATCATTCATGATCAGGTCCAAGAGGTGCTGCAAGACGGAATCATTCAGGAGACTTGCATTCGGTGGGCCACACCCATAATACTAGTAAGGAAGAAAGATAATTCATGGAGATTTTGAGTCAATTATCGTCGCTTGAATGTAGTCACAAAAAACGATGTGTACTCATTACCGTGCATTGGTTGACTCTCTAGACTGTCGTCACTCGGCGCCATGCTTCCCGTCTGTTGATCGCTGCTCTGGGTAGTAGCAAATACCAATGAGTCCATCAGACAGACAGAAAAACCACCTTCGCGACTCCTTAGTGGCCTCTTTGAATTCAGTGTAATGCCATTCAGCTTGTGTAATGCACCTGCGACGTTCTGAGCGTTTCATGGATATGGTCCTCCGTGGACTAAAATGGGATATATGCATGTGTCATTTGGATGACGTTATCTTTGGCAAGACCTTTCATAAGCCCAATGAAGGCATCGGTATCGTTCTGGACAGCATCAGCAAGGCTGGACTTTTAATTCCAAGAAGTGCCACTTTGGAGAGCAGCGAACTGTCATTCTTGGAATCCTCGTGGATAAGGAGGGAACCGGCCTGATCGGCAGAATTTTGCTGCAGTTAGGAATTTTGAAAAACCACAAACCCTGAAAGGCCTTCGGAGTTTTCTCAGCCTGTCGTCATATTTCCGCCACTTTATTCCCGGTTTTGTGCACCTTGCCCCTCCGCTCACTTCTCTCCTCCATAAGGAGAGTGCAATCTATCAAAATCTTGGTATGGGCTAGTCGGTGGTTCACCTTAAGTAAAAGTAAGATATGACCTTTTTCCTTGACTCAGCTTTTGCCACGATATGCCTTCTTGTTCTGTTCTTTTTCGAGAGTAGTGCAGTGCAAAACAAACAGGGACAGAAGGAGAAGTCACAAACAACAGGACTGGCGCTGACTAACGACTGAAATTTTATTGAAAACGGCAGGGCTTAATACAAACAGGGCAACACATGGCCAAGTAGATAATCAATCTGCACAAGATTGTCCAAACAGCATCAAACCGACTGAAACATCTGTCACAGAGGCGTGGCCATGATATGACTTCTTGTTCTGTTATTTTTCATGAGTCATCCGCTTTTTAAGTAGCTTCGCATGCCTTCCAGCAATATTCGGGCTGTACGTTTGTTCACGCCTTCTGTGATAAATGTTTCAGTGGGTTTTGACGCTGGTTGGACAATCTTGTGCCGATTCATTATCTACTTGGCCATGTGATGCCGTTTGTATTTAAAGCCCTGCTGTTTTCAATAAAATTTCAGTCGTTAGTCAGTGCCAGTCCTGTTGTTTGTGTCTTCTCCTTCGGTCCGTGTTTCACTACTCTTACTTAAGGAGAGTAGCAGTTTGTGTGGGCATCCGAATGTGATTAGTCTTTCAACCAGCTGAAATTTGCTCCGACTTCAGCAGCTCTTTAGCGCCCCTTTGATCCTACTGCTGCCACAAAGATCTACACTGATGCCAGCTGGCATCGGCCTTGGGGCGGTGCTTGTCCAGACACATACTGGCACCGAACATGCATGCCAGTTACACATTCACAAAGTCCGAGAGCAACTACACTGATTCAGAATGCTTTGCCTTTGCTGTCCACCTGTGCTGTGTACCTGGGTGGACGTCCGTGTACTATCGTGACCGATCATCATTCCCTATGCTGGCTCATAGGCATGCGTGATCCACCTGGTCTTCTGGCATGTTGGGTTCTGCACCAGTAGGAATACAGTAGAATCTCGTTACAACGAACTTCATGGGAGCGCCAAATTTAATTTGTTTTGAAATATCGTACTGAAAAACCATTATTTTTATGTCAGTAACGCATCACAAGAACTAAAATTACGTACCTTTGCAGCAGATTTACGTATTGGTAAGTAAATAATAAACGATAACGCTGGGCACAGTTTAACTACAATTTATTGCTTGAAGAAATCTCATCTTCTTCTGGCGAGTAGATGACAAGCGCTGCAGGACGAACGCCTCCACATCCTCGACCTTCCTGTGCACGTCATCGGGGACATCTTTTCAGCGCCCGACGAATGATCAAGCCTTTTCTAGAAAAACTAGGACATCCGAGGCGGAAACAATCTCTTCCTCTTCGTGCGCTGATGCAGTGTCGGCATCGTCTTCGTCGCTACTACATTATTCTTGCTCACACACTTGATTCACGATGTCTTCGGTGGTGAGCTCCGTGGATGTAGCCGCCACTCTGTCGCTGTCCACATAATTCGGAAGTCGCTGTCCACGGTAGTTGCCCAGCCGCAGACGTTTTCTTGAGGGAGCGACTCTCGATGTAGTTTTATGATCTTGTCCCGATCTTTGAGCATCGTTGCCATTGTTGACGGTGTGATGTCAAGCTCCCTGCACAAAGTCCACTTGCTTTTTTCCAGCATTCAGCTGCGACAAAATGTCCACTTTTTCTTTAAGCGAAAACTGGCGTCGCTTCTTTTTAACGCGGGGCCAGGAGAACTTATTGTCAGAAAAGCTAATGCACAACACAATCACAGCGCCGATAACTTTGCAGATCCTACCGTTCGCTGTCGACGTGGTGACACTGCGCTGAATAGGCTTACGACTACGGTGCAGTATGCGACCACACGCTGGATGGATGATAATGGCCTTACCCTTTGTATCGGGCGGCAGCTTGCGCCGTCTAGCCTAAATTCATTCAACGCGACGCTCGCGTTGATGCCGATGCCGCTGGGGCTGTATCCGTTGCAACGGGTTCCCCAGCGCATAGCTGCTGCTTCGGATGATGATAGGCGTCAGCTTGAGGGATTTGGTACGAAACTTCGACGGAACTTCGCAATAACGAAGCGTCTTGCGACGATTGTGAGATTAAATTACATACGTTATTCTGAAATATTCGGTAATATGAAAATCGTAGTACTGAAAGTTTTTTACATTTAAGATATAGGCATTTAGGCGGGGACTTAAAAAAATTCGTAAATCTGAAAATTTCGTTAATCTGATGTTCGTAGTAACGAGATTTTACTGTAGGACTTTTCTGTCGCCTACAAAAGTGATTGCCGCCACACTGATGTGGACTGTCGTAGGCTTTCAGTAACCATCCTATGCTCACATCGGCTGTCGTGTAAGTGGTGAAAACAGCAGCAATAGCTTTCGCTCTGACATACCACTGTCCATGCAACACAGCTGTGATGCGGGGAAGCCATCCAGTTGGCACTTGACCTGCTTGTGATGCTGTGAAAAGAAGCCAACCTAACTGCCGTTTCATTTTTTGCGGCCTCCGGAATTGCCACAAGCACCCCTAAA
Organism: Amblyomma americanum; assembly: GCF_052857255.1. NCBI lineage: Eukaryota > Metazoa > Arthropoda > Arachnida > Ixodida > Ixodidae > Amblyomma > Amblyomma americanum. The sequence continues at coordinate 221,191,397 of NC_135498.1, read as the reverse complement.
ACCAAGAAAAAGGTCTCACTGGTTCTCTAGTAAGGGTCGCCTGAGCCCCTTCAATGAATGAAATGTGACGCTACTGCATGCGTTTCTGACGCAAGTTTATATTACAAATTTCGGTTATACTGAACTACCGTACATACTAACGTAATGAACCTACCCCCCACTTTTGTCGGTGAAAAGTGTTCTTTTTTTACAGTTAGCTTTTCGTACAGAATTTCTCAATTTTGCCGCCATCCACAGCGCAGACCTTGGCAGCGTGCCAACATGCTGCCCCAATAACACCATGTCGTGTTTATCGTTTGACAAGAGCTCCTGTGGAAGGCAGGGAGAGGAAGGGGGGTGCTCTGCAAAACTGGCACAGCGGCTGTGGCTCGCTCGGCGTGCAGCTGCGCGTCCGGCAGTGCAACTACATGCTTAGAAAGCATGCGAGCGCTGGAGCATGGGAGAGTACGTAGCAGTTTAAACTGGAACCCTATGTAAACATACTTTACACTGAAACACCATGAAGGAAGCAGTACCTTCAGACCCCAGACAATTTGGCGAGCTCGAGATCGGGAGCGAAAATGCCTCACCCTTCACCGTCCTGCGTGTTTTTTTTTTTTAAACCTTTGATGTTGAAAACAAATTTCAATACATTTGATGTATTGAATTATGCCTTGATCTGTTAGCATGGTAATCAACAGGAAAGTGCTTCGCCTCCTTGAATTACTTCGGCTTCTGCTCCTTCCCAATCAATAAGAACGACAAACACTTTGTTACCGTCATGCTGGTGGCAAGTAGCCGGGCAACACATTCCTTGCTGCGTTTTCCTGCTGTGCAAGGGTCACCTTTGAATGTGACCGTTTTGTACGGGAGTGCTCTAAAAAAATTGGCAGTGGCTTAGCTCGGCTATGCCAGGATATACGTAGCGAAAGCTAAGGCATAGCTTGGTTAACCTTGGTTAAGCTTGATTGCAAGTCTAGGTTAGTCTGATTGTCTGGCTATTGTTGTCACGTGGTTCGTCACGCGGTTGGTCACGTGGCTGGTCACATGGTGCGGTGCGACCACCGTGGGAATGCAAGCACGGCGAAACTGCGAGTTCGTGGCCAATGTATCTTTTGCTACAAAACAGCACTGTTTCATCGGCGCTTAATGTATTCCTAGCATCACACACAGCCAGTTGCTGGATGGATGAATGGAAGTTAGAAAAGTCCCTTTTGAAATGGGGTGGTGGCAGTTGCCACCACGCTCGGCTTTTTTTCTTTATACATGTTTAACTGCACCGTAAATTTGACTTGAAATTCACCATTTTCTTTCAATACATTTTCAGTCCTACGCTTCTAACCTTATGTGCCCTCTCTGCTTTTCAGCCACCAATCTTTCAATCGGTTTTTGCTAATTTCCAGCGCAGATTTATTTACATGACCATTGTTATCTCTAAACCCTAGGGCCTCAGGAAGAGTGACTGTGCCTGCATCGACATCCGGATGGATACCGAAGCCTGATGGTTCGCCACTCCTCGATCACTTCATTCAGGGAGGCTCTTTCGCTTAGCACATTTTTAAAAGGACTATATCAAGTGAATCTATTGATGTTAAGTAACGCAGGCGTGAGATAGGCATTCCATCAGTGGTCACCCCAGCACAAGAATTTTTTAGCTAGCCTAGCTTCAATAACTCAAGATATCGGCAATTAAAAATGACACTCCTCCTCTCCCCTCTAAACTCGTACAAGCCGGGCACAAGAAAAAAATAAAGAAGCTCTGCGACTGCGCCCCACCCATGAATAAATCATCCGCTGACATTCGGTTCGCAACTTCTGGTTGTCGCATGTGTTATCCCCCGCAAGGGTCTTTGCCTTGCTGGCTTTCACATGTACACATCAGCTCCTTTCCTTCTCGTTTATTGTTGTCGGCAATAAAGGACCCGGCTGGGTCGCGCCTGCCTAAGGGGTCCACGCAGCAACTTGAGCAGAAGATTTTCACGGCTGCAGAGGCTCCAGCGAATGGTAGCTTGTGTTGACCTGCCCACATCATTAAAGTCGTGACATCTATCCTTGGATGAGTACTTCCAAAATCAGTCACACCAATCTACCCGCGAATTTTAAAAAACACTGTCTTTAAGAATTCATATTAAATTGCCATTCCGAGAACTCATATGTAGTGTGAATGCTATGCAGCATCTGTTCTAAACATTGAAAACAAGCAACTTTAGACTTATTGCATAGTCCTTTTAAAAGTCAGAATCTAAAACAAGCGAGTCAAGGTTTAAAATCTTCAATGGTCATTTTCGCAAAAAACCTTTCAGCCTGAGCTCAAACTAGAGGCCCACACACAGGGAGATGGGCCTCACGTGCATGTTGAGTTCCACCAGAGTACGGGTTCTTCGAGTTCTGTGTGGGCCGCTGTCTATAGTCTTTTTCTTCTGGCATTGAAGGCCTCACTGTCAAGCGCCTCCAAGATCCTTTTCCATTTTTGAAGTACGTGGCCAAGACTGTTCTTATCACTTCGTATTTGTCACGGCATAAAGCGCCGTTCTTATTCACATTCAATATTTCCACTTTCGTGGCTAGATCTTTTGCCTGGTACCGTATTTACACAATAGTAAGTCGACCTGTTTTTCAAAATTTGAAAACCCGAAGTGGGGGGGCCGACTTGCAATCAAAACAGCCAAAACATGGCAGCATAAATAAAGACAAACGAGATATCAGGCATGCTATGGCATGGTTGCATATTTGCTGCGCGGCTCCGTCGCATCACTCTTGGTGCTGGCCTTGAACAGAGCAGCTGCTATGTCAGTGCACAAAACTGGCATCCCCTCCCCACACGCAGCGGCCGATGGTGGCTGTCGATAAGCAGCAAACTGGCACCCCCCCCCCCCCCCTTCCACTCCCCACACCTGGTTGCAGATTGCAGTTGCACTGCGCTGGGGAGTGTCGGTAGCTGATGGAAAAGGTGACGCCGCTCACGCGTAGTTTCTCTTAGGCTCTGGCACATTTGACTACTGCCAGCCGTGTTTCACAAGTTTTTAGTGTAGTGCTTCGTCAGTCGTCATTTGTGCTCCGGGTCCGGCAAGTGACTGGAGCTCGTTCATGGCTACATTGAAGATGGCTGTCGTTCTTTACACCGAAGAAAAGAACAACTGCCTGCTGGGCCGCAAGCTCGACATTCACAACGGGCGATACAGGTGTGGCAACTGCAGCGAGGCAAAATTTTCCACGCGATGTCGTGAAGTGGCTGTTTGCGAAGTGCGGAATTTCGCTGCACGACGACATTAGAACGACGTTCTGTGAGACCGTAGCAGCGATCACGATGGCAGTGCTAGTGAGGACGATGGCGCAAGTGTGGACGAGTAGTCCAGTGACTAATACATTTTCGGTTTAGTATGTGCCCACAGGCACACCCGCACACGAAAGTCGGTAGAGGCTGGCAATAAGCAGCGGCCACAGGATAATGCTAGTACGTTCCAATATTAAAGGCCAAGCTTAAATGCCATCAAAGTTTGTTTTTTTTCTGCAATGTGACATGGGGGTCTTCTTAAGACATGATATATTACCAGCCAACAAAGTATTACTCTAAAACTGATGCAATTAATCCATAAAATAAAGCTTTACACTAGATTTAGATATATCGCCACACTATATCTTTCGAACCCCTACACATAAAACAATAAAAGTGAGAATTATGGGAAACAGAATGTTGATTATCAAGCAACAAAGTTATTTAACCATCACGAGTCCTACATTGATATTACGCTACCATTTAAGCCCTTCAAATTACAGTACAAAGCATTCCTAATGATCACTGATGATATCGTATGTATATAGCTGCACTCATATGGCCATGCAAATCACCACTCTTGCGAAAAAGTTTTTTTTTCCCACGTTTCTGCCAGCATGTTATCCAGCGGTTTCTTTTTCTCGCCAGTGTGTTGTCGCGGATCCTCTGATGTGCTTTCGAACGTTGCGTTAATCGACAGCCAGCATTTTGTGTTCATCTGTACTTTACATTTTATGTCTATCTGTACACCGTTTCATCACGAGAAATCCCTGCAAATGTATTGAAGTTTTGCCTGCTCCGAACTAAAGATGGGAGTCGCGGCCTTGTCAGGCTCCATGCCTTTTGCCTTGTCTTCCACTTTCAAGTGTAATAGAGAGAGACGGGCTAGTTGGTGGCTATTAGTCAAGTGCATCTTGAAACAGCGCAAAAAAAAAGAAAAGAGACGAGGAAGAAACCAACAGGACAGAGCGCAGAACTTCAAATGGTTTATTACAACAGTGCGTCACATTTATACAATCGTTGTAATCACGTGGTAACATGACAAACGATCATCACGTAACACTTGTGCGCAGGCATGTACGAGACATCATGCAATCTAGATATGAATACTCTTTATCGAACAGGTTAACCAAGGTTTTGCTGACACACGAGCCAGATTCCTTCTTGATACAAAAAGTATGGTGTGGCAGCCAGAAAAAGAATGTAGTAGGCCTCATACACTTCTCTGCTTAGTTTAGACCCGAACTTTTTGAGGATAGTGGTATCGCGGAACCGAGGCGTGCAACCACGGCAGTGGCGACAATAGTCGGCCACGTGTCCTCCCCCCGCCAATGCGCCTACTCCTGCGTGGTGCTCCTGATGTCTGACGTTTATACAACATCCAGTTTGTCCGATGTAGCTTTTGCCACAGGACAGGGGTAAACGGTAAACAACCCCCCTTTTGCACGGGACAAATCTTTCTGCGTGCTTGATACCGCATTCTTCCTTGTGTTTTCCCTGCAACTTGTTGCATAGGCCGGCCAGTTTTTGGGGTGCGGCGAAGACCACCGGCGCGTCGCCCTTCTGAGCCACTTTTTTCAAGTGATGCGAGATCTGGTGGTAGTATGGGATGGCAACGGGTCTCTTCGAGTTGCGCTTCTTCCCTACGGCGGTGCTCAGGTACGCCCCTGGCTTCACTGGCAAGGGCCTCTAGCACAGAGGTGATTAACTCCCCGGGGAAATTACAGGACTTGCTCTGGACAAATCCTGTAATCATGAAATGGCACACAGCGTGAGTTTCCAGCTAAAAAGGCTGACCACGGCCTGTTTCCCCGGGGAGTTAATCAGCTCTGTTCTAGAGGCCCTTGCCAGTGAAGCCAGGGGCGTACCTGAGCACCGCCGTAGGGAAGAAGCGCAACTCGAAGAGACCCGTTGCCATCCCATACTACCACCAGATCTCGCATCACTTGAAAAAAGTGGCTCAGAAGGGCGACGTGCCGGTGGTCTTCACCGCACCCCAAAAACTGGCCGGCCTATGCAACAAGGCGCAGGGAAAGCACGAAGAAGAATGCGGTATCAAGCACGCAGAAAGATTTGTCCCGTGCAAAAGGCGGGTTGTTTACCGTATACCCCTGTCCTGTGGCAAAAGCTACATCGGACAAACTGGATGTTGTATAAACGTCAGACATCAGGAGCACCACGCAGGAGTAGGCGCATTGGCGGGGGGAGGACACGTGGCCGACTATTGTCGCCACTGCCGTGGTTGCACGCCTCGGTTCCGCGATACCACTACCCTCAAAAAGTTCGGGTCTAAACTAAGCAGAGAAGTGTATGACGCCTACTGTAAAACCTCGGTTAACCTGTCCGATAAAGAGTATTCATATCTAGATTGCATTATGTCTCATACACGCCTGCGCACAATTGTTACGTGATGATCGTTTGTCATGTTACCACGTGATTACGATGATTGCATAAATGTGACGCACTGTTGTAATAAACCAGTTGAAGTTCCGCGCTCTGTCCTGTTGGTTTCTTCCTCGTCCTTTGTCTTTTTTTGCGCGGTTTCAGGATGCATTCCACTTTCAACTGAAAGGAAATAAAATGGTCTGAAAATCTGATAATCTGGGTCGACTTACATTTGACTCGACTTACAATCATGTAAATACAGCACTTCGGCCACTTCGCTGGTGTTACCAACGCAGCAGCACGCAACACAGTGGCAAGACACGCAGGCACATCATGTACAACACACTAAACACGCTGGTGAAGCGCGCAATAACCAAAGATAGGCACTCAGAGTTAAGTAACCGTGATCCTAGCAGCAAAAAGCACGCAACGATGTGAAGCGGCATCCTTTAGGCATAATCGTCATCATCATCAGCCTTACTACGGCCACTGCAGGGCAAAGGCCTCTCCCATGTCTCTCCAGTTAACCCTGTCCTTTGCCAGCTGCATCCACCCTTTGCCTGCAAACTTCTTAATCTCATCCGCCCACCTAACCTTCTGCCACCCCCTGCTACGCTTGCTTTCTCTTGGAATCCACTCCGTTACCCTTAAGGACCAGCAGTTATCTTGCCTTCGCATTACATGCCCTGCCCAAGCCCATTTCTTCCTCTTGATTTCGACTAGGATTTCATTAACCCGTGTTTGTTCCCTCACCCACTATGCCCGCTTCTGGTCTCTTGACGTTACACCTATCATTTTTCTTTCCATGGCTCGCTGCGTTGTCCTTAACTTCTGAACCTCTTTCGTTCCCCTCCACGTTTCTGCCCCGTAGGTGAGTACCGGTAAGATACAGCTGCTGTACACTTTTCTCTTGAGGGATATTGGTTACCTGCTATTCATGATCCGAGAGAACCTGCCATATGCGCTCCAACCCATTCTTATCCTTCTAGTTATTTCCCTCTCATGATCCGGATAAGCAGTAACTATCTGCCCTCAGTATTCCTTTACCACTTCTAGCACCTCGGTGCCAATTGTGAACTGCTGTTCCTTGCTAGACTGTTGAACATTAGTTTGGTTTTCTGCATGATAATTTTTAGACCCAGCGTTCTGCTTTGCCTGTCTACTCATTGATCATGATTTGCAGTTCACCTCCTGAGTGACTCAGCAAGGCAATGTCATCAGCGAATCGCAGATTATTTAGGTATTCTCCATTTACTCTTATTCCAAACTGTTCCTAATTTAGTCCTCGGAATACCTCCTGTAAACAGGCGGTGAACAGCATTGGCGAGACCGTGTCTCCATGCCTGACGCCCTTCCTTATCGGAATTTTATTGCTGACTTAATGGAGGACTATAGTAGTTGTACAGTTGCTATATATATCTTCCGGTATTTTCACATAAGGCTCATCTCCCCCCTGATTATGCAATGCCTGTATGACTGATGAGGTTTGCACTGAGTCGAATGCTTTCTCGTAATCGATGAAAGCTATATATAGAGGTTGGTTATATTCTGCACATTTCTCTATCACCTGATTGATAGTGTGAATATGATCTATTGTGGAATATCCTTTAAGGAAGTCAGCCTGATCATTTCGTTGATTAAAGTCTAAGGTTGCCCTGACTCTATTAGCGATTACCTTAGTAAATACCTTGTAGGCAACGGATAGTAAGCTATCGGTCTGTAATTTTTCAAGTCCTTGGCGTCTCCCGTCTTATGAATTAAGATAATGTTTGCATTCTTCCAAGCTTCTGGTACGGTCGAGGTCATAAGGCATTGCGTATACAGGGCTGCTAGTTTTTCTAGCACTATGTCCCCTCCATCCTTCAACAGTTCTGCTGTTACCTGATCCTCCCCAGCTGCTTTTCCCCTTTCCATTTCCATTGCTCCTAAGGCTGTCTTACTACAACTTTATTCATACTAAAACTTTATTCACAGCCCCTTTAAGATCCTCTTTAAGTACTATTATTATTACTTCTCTCTTTATTCACGAGTTTGGTATGGTTTTCTTTTGTAAATCACGATTTTTGACTAAAATCTTTCAAAGACTTTCAACGGATCTTAAAGACTGCAAGGTGTCTCTAGTGGCACCATCTGTTGCACACTACGTTGAACGACTGTTTGTATGAAACTTATCCAAAGTATTCCTGACAATCTCTCGCAGTTTCTACTCAACAGATCTTCCCACCCTGAATGTTGTGCACACAGCAGTGCAGTGAGCAATATGCCAACACCCTCAGAAAGATGAACGCAGCAAGATGCAGTAAATGTCCTACTCCCATGCCTGTGACAAGCTGTGCACTAGCAGTGCAGTGGTGGGAAGCCAACCTAACTGGCATTCAGCACCTTCGCAATGACGCCCCCCTTGTCCTCTCGTAAGGCCACTCCGAGCTGCAATCCAATGCAGCCATGCAGAACAATCCTCGGTCAGCCCCTTCCAAGCCAGCCCACCTTTTGAATGTAGGTCTCGATTCGGCTCTGCAGGCCAAACCACTTGAACTCGACCGTGACAAGCTTGTAGGCGCACATGACCGGGTTGGCCGTCTTCATCCAGTCACCCTTGAGCGGGCCCCGGCCAGTCTTCTGGGACACAAAGGTCGAGGGGTCCTCGTCCTGCTTGTAGTCCTGCACAACACGGGCCACAGCTGAAGAAGAGGCAGCACAGCAGTTTTGCAGAGGAAGGCCCAGCCCCATGCTGCCAATGCCTGGAAGCTGCATGCGCGTCAGGTCAGGAGAGGTGGTGGCCAGGCACAAGAAATCTCCCACTGACCATGCAAGACACGTCAAGCACACTGGCAGTGAAGACTGCCAGACCAACACTGCAGCCACTACTGCTGCTGCTGCACCTCGAGCAAGCAGCACTGAAGGGACAACCGTGAGGAACTGTGCAAATAGAACGCATATCAAGTACAAGCTTAGCACTGGCCACCAGGAAATCCTGCACCAAGGATGGTGGCCTGCCCTGGCACCTTGGTTGTCTCAAGAATTCAGCTTCCAAGTGCGTGGGAGAAACTAAAACCAGTTTCAGAAGAACAACATGCAGTGCAAGACTACCGATGGCCAACAAAATGCCATGCCCTTTTCACACAATTACCCGAGTCAGCAGGCAAACCTGGTTCTTCCCTCACCTGTTCCTTGCAAAATACAACCCCTTAACAGCAACCAAAGTCTGGTAGTGACTTAAGCAGTGGGTGCCAAAAGGTCACCCTTTCCAATTTGGACATCTTTATTGCTTCTGTGTCACATGACACTAGCACATCCAACTCAATAAATACTGATCCCACACTGCAAACATTTTGCCAACATGGCTGAGGAAGAGAGATTTCGGAGTGAACCTGTGGCAGACATACTCCTCAAGGAGGCCCTGCACAGAGCTGACACTGTGGAACGAAATAGCACACATAAACAGCCCATGGAAATTCCTTCCGGAACACTACGACCAGCAGAAAACAGCTCAGAGAAGCCTTCCTTGTCAAGACAGGGACGTAAGCAAGTGATGATATGTGATGATATCCCTGCACCACTCCAGTAAAAAGCTTGGCAGCATTTCTCCCATTCTCCCACCCGCCCACAACACCTGTGCTGGGTGGCCTTACTCCAGAGCATGCGTGCCCTCACAACGGCTGCAGTGCAAACCAGCAAAGACGAATGCATGTGCGTCAGGCATCTGCTGCCAACCCCCGCAGCAGCCGGCACAATGCAACAGAAAGACAAAAGAGAAGGAGGCTAAACGAAATGCCAGGCCGAGGCAGAGGCTGGCAATCAGCCCCCTCCTGTCCCTAGGCTTAGGAGCAGGTCCTCACACAGAGGCTAGTTAGGTTTCCTAGCAGCCCCAGGCTACAGACACAGCAAGGGCCCCACTGCGACCGAGAACAAATCTTTGCCACACACACAGCATGGGGTGTCACCACAAGCCAACCTGTTCACCTACTGCTGTTGATGGGGGCGTTTCTCCACTCAACACCAGGGTGGCTCGATCGGCAGCCGAGGCACCACGAGTTGGGTGAGAAGCTGCCAGAAGCAGACTACCATGCCACCTCCAGCTGGGGAAGCCTCTTGCGACACTGAAGACAGAAGGAGACCACTCCCATCCAAGACTGACGTTTGGTAAGCGGGAAACTTTTCAGGTAAACTGAATGCACTGACAGTCCAAACAGGCAGCAATCCAAACAGTATCTGCATGGAGGACAGTCCGCTCTCTGATGTTACATTTTAACTTAAATGGTGCGTTTTACCCTTTAGGTTAGACTCATTTAGGAATCCATGAAGTCAGTGTTTTCTGCAATCTTTCTTCACATACTGGCCACACAGTTTATGAACACTGTTTTTAAACTCAAGATTATTGACGCGGTATTATGTTACCCCTTTCAGGTCAGCCCCCTCAACTGTGTATGGATGTTCAGTGTCAATCATTAGAATTCTAGGGCCTGTGGCTGTGCAGGCAAGCACACAGCCAGGATCAGCAGATACAACAAGAGCAGCCCCTCTTTGGACACCGCCACCCTCACAACAGCCCCGGTGGGTGACAGCAGAGCACCACCGAGTATTCTGCCACCACTTGTGGCATTGTGTGAACACATGAGCGGAAGCCCCCTTGATACAAACTGCACAAAGCATGGCATGCAAGGGTCACCCTCCAAACCGCGCTTTCTTCTCTGCGTGGCTTCTGGTCAATACAAACTGCGCTATTTTCGAGACAATTACACTCTCTAACTAATACGGGTTCTCCGAAATGAACTGGAACAAGGGATCGGGTTTCTGCTTCGCCAAATTCTCTCCTACTTTACCCACAACCACTTGGGCATGAATCCATGCGGCCCTGGGTCCAAACAAGCCAAGCTCACTTTGTCCCTGTAAAATTAACCACCATCACGGGCTGCATGGGCCAATGACATTCTACCCCTGACGCTGCCAGAAATAGTGATTGCAAGATGAGTTCGAGGAGGAACTGCAGGGCCTAAAAGATGCAACATCAGGATTCCCTTAACCTGCAGCTGGTTGGTATTTTGTGTCAGTGCACAGTCGGATACCTTGGGCCAGCACCACGTGCAGGTTTGTGCATTAATCCAATCTTCTTTGTTCAAGTTAACAATGCCCAAACGTGCTACAGTGTGCCAAGTCCAATTCGATTGAAAGGAAAAGGGCTGCGTACTGTTGTAGCCTGCTGGTGCTTCTGACCGGTTAGTACCAAAAAAGGTTTTGCATTGCACACTACCGCATTCAGCCAATCGCTCAGCCAGCAGAAGCACATGCACAAGGGAGAGCCCACCGAATGCGGCACAGGCAAGCCACCTTCCCCAGCACTCGAATATGCCCCCCCGTGGAAAGGAGGAGGCAGCATGCATCTTGGCCAGTGGAAGCATGCGCGCATGCACACACAAGAAGAAGAAGAGAGAGGGCCAATGGGTGTCACTACCTCTCCTGCGCCGCAACCTGCATGCCGCCTGCGTCCATCCTGGAATGCGCACACATTCAAGCCTTAGGAGGGAAACAAAATAAAAAGGAGCAATACAGCGTGCACAGTGCCTCACTCCGCACACAGCTGCTAGCCACTGCGTGCAGAGACTACTACGCAAGCACAGGGGCCTGCCCCCCTGGAAGAAGCACAACCTTGCTGCTTCCAGGGAGAGATGAGGCAACCCTCTTCTACACATGGCCAACGGCAAAGAAGCGAGGCCCCAATCCCAACTCTTCCGCAATCAGCTTCTCTGTTAGCACATCTGATCAGGAACACAAACTTGCTCCATGAGTGCGGATCACACCGAGAAGACATAAAATGCAAATGCCATGTGCTGTAGTGCACTCGTCAGAACAAAAGCAGACTAGGCAAAGTGAATAAAACAAAACTGTCAAAAACATGCTCAGAGTCAAACATCACAGTACACTCTGTGAAGCAAAAAGAGCACACTGTTAAACAGTGCAGAGCTGCTGGAGTACAAAAGTAGATTCAGCTACAAGTAAGGCACCTTTCGTTGCATGTAAACATCTGTTACATGTTTCAAAGTGAACACTGTAGATAGGACCTCGCTGATATGTTCCCACTGCATATGCTCAAAATCGCGGCCAGAAGAAAATAACCCACACAATTACACTACTTTTTTTCAAGTTAACAGAATCCTGGATAACACAATTTGCCAGTTACTATGTTAAAAATTTAAGCAAATTCTGGTTGTAAAATATGTTTAGTGACCAACCGCACATGTGAAAACGTACCAGTGGGCCGAAACAGGGGCACACAGCATAAAGAGCTGGTATGCAGCGGCAGCAGCTTCTCTGCAGCACATAGGTGCCAAGGGGTGAAGCATAAAAACTGTGCTTACGTACGAGCATGCGCTTTCAGCTGGGAATCCAACATAAAGAATGCATGACGATGGGAATGTAACATTTGATAACTGAACCAATGCTAAGGTGGCAGACTGGGCATGTTGGTGATCCATAATGGAAATATACAGCGCAAATACAGACAAGGATACAAGAAAGGACAAGCGCTCACAAGCGCTCGTGTGTTCCGTGTCATTCTTTCTTGTGTCCTTGTCTGTATTTGCGCTGTACATTTCCATTATGAACCAATGCGCTAACATCCAAGTGGGTTGGGTCTGGGGAACGCAGCATGAAAACCAAGAGTGCTATGACCATTTACAGCCGCAAAGGCTTCCCCGCAGGGCACGAGGGGGCAAAGCAGGTACGTGTGCTAGTGCCATGGACTGAACTGTGCAAGCACTAGAGAAGGACTTATTCAGACTCCAAGCCACGAAATGCTGATCGACATTCTGGTACGAAAGCACTACTTGACGCAGTCCCAACCAAGAATCTTGTGTGAAGCCTTTCAGTTACTCGGGCAAGCTCAGAAGAACATACAAAGAATTTCAGTGTATCTAGAGGGAAGGAAAGCCTAGGCTGGAAACCACTACAGCAACATCCTTAATAGCTTGACTACGCCTACTGCAGGACAAAGGCCTCTCCCATCTCTCTCCAATTAACCCTGTACTGTGCCAGCTGCGGCCACCCAATGCCTGCAAACATCATAATCTCATCCGCCCACCTAACTTTCTGCCGCACCCTACTACGCTTGCCTTCGCTTGGAATCCACTCCGTTACCCCTAATGACCAACGGTTATCTTGCCTGCGCGTTACACACCCTGCCCAAGCCCATTTCTTCCTCTTGATTTCGACTAGGATGTCATTAACCCGCGTTTGTTCCCTCACCCACTTTGCCCGCTTCCAGTCTCTTAATGTTACACGTATCATTTTTTCTTTCCATAGCTAGCTGCGTCGTCCTTAACTTAAGCTGAACTTTTTACGTTAGCCTCCACATTTTTGCACCGTGGGTGAGTACCGGTAAGATACAGCTGTTGTACACTTTCAGGGTGTCTACCAAGTTGACGTTTCCAAATTCCCCCGAGTTTTCCAGGTTTTCCTTGAGTGCATTTATAAAACTCCCTGAGTGGCACAGTACTTTGTTTTATGCGAAAACAAGCTGACGCAAAGCCGCCTGGTGGTATCACTCTCCAGTAAGCATGTTAAAAGATGAAAAAAAAAAAAAACGATTTAATCCTATTTTAATAGTAAGGAGTATTGTTTATTTCATTTTAAAAAAAGGGGTGAGATTAGCAAAATGCATAATAAATCGAATATCGAATGGCCAGGTCTAGACATACCCTTCCTCCCCACATAGCCCCGAGGTAACGGAAGCATTCTTTAAAACAGGACGGAAGTAGACATGGGGAAGAGGCAAAAGACTGTGGAGATCACTGGAGGGAGTAACGAGGGGCGAGAATCGGACGGGCCTGAAACCGACAACGTGGAGAATTGGATTGTGTTGAGGCTGGGAAGGTGTTTGTGCTACTGCCATACACGAGCCAGAAGGTGAGCACAGTTGTGCCTCGTTGCAAGCCCCGTTATGAACTTGAGTTTTGGTCAATTTTTCTAGAACCAAACTTTTTCAATGTATTTCCACCTCATTAATATGGAAACTCTTTGTCCGGACAGTGGAAAAGGGGAAAATGCACAGTGCCTGTTAGGGCCCATGCATTTTGTCTCGTAAATATGGATGGTAATAAAATCTCTACTGCCCCAAATGGGTGTTTCAGTTCCTCAATTTTGAGTGCAGGACCCCAGAGGGATGCAGTGAAAAAGCCTTTTCTCTTGTGGCTTCATGCTTCACAGTTGCCCAACTGACACGCTTCAAAATTTTCCATATTGCATGCATGACTGATGAAAACTGGCACCAATCAGTGATCTGGCACCAATCAGTGACATTTGCATAACTGAGGAAGGTGTGCTAGCTCTTCTGCTTAACTTGGACACAAAGAAGTCACCAGGGATTGACGAAATACCTAATGCCTTTCTGGTACGGTACGCTGAATGGTCCGCCAAATATTTAACTTTAATATTTAGGAAATCACTAAACTGCTCTGAATTGCCAAGTGATTGGAAACACGCAAAAATCACCCAGATTCCCAAAGACCAACACAAATCAGCACCTTCTTCCTACCGGCCAATTTCTCTTTTGTGCACTTCAGTAAAATTGCTTGAACACATCATCTGTAAACACTTGACTAACTTTCTTGAGGAGAACCACGTTCTTGATAATCGCCAGCACGGGTTCCGTCGCGGTCTCTCCACAGTAACGCAGCTTATTGCAACAGTCCACGATTTAGCGGCAGCACTAGATAGGCATAATCAAGTTGATATTGTTTTTCTTGATTTCGAGAAAGCATTCGATCGTGTGTCTCATCAAAAATTACTGCAGAAGTTAAAACCTATACTGAAACACGAGTGCCTACTCTCATGGATCGAAGCCTATCTTTCGCATAGACGTCAAAGTGTGGTTGTTGATGGTGTCCTCTCTGATGCTGTCCCAGTAGTATCCGGTATTCCGCAGGGCTCAGTCTTGGGTCCCCTTTTCTTTCTAGTATTTATTAATGACATAGTTCACAACGTACATGTTAAAATACGGCTTTTCGCAGACGATTGCATACTTTATCAAGAAATTTCTAGCCCTGAAGATCAACTCCTTTTAAGCGATTCACTGTCTGCAGTAGAAAAATGGTGCTCCACATGGCAAATGACTTTGAATTCCAACAAGACAGTAGCGATGACTGTGACACGTAAAAAGAATCCTTTTAGTTTTACATACCGCTTAGCCAATGAGCCCCTCTTAGTTGTCAACGCTTTTAAATACTTAGGAATTCAGATAGCCTCAGACCTTCGATGGAACGAGCACATATCGTATATAGAAAAAAAAGCTCTAAGACAACTGCACTACTTGAGAAGAACGCTGGCACAATCCACACAAGAAATAAAGCTTTTAGCTTACAAAACATTTGTTCGGCCAATGTTGGAATATGCTGCGGCAGTGTGGGATCCCTGGACCGAAAGTAACAAACTTAAAATAGAAAATGTCCAACGCAAAGCTGCTAGATTTATCTTTAATTGTTACAGTTGGAATATTTCCCCAACAGCCCTACTGCAAACCGCAGGACTTGAACACCTGGCCATGCGTCGTCATCGAGAAAAATTAAAGTTATTCTACTTGTATTATCACAATAAACTAACAATAGAGGAAGGAATTTTAGTTGAGCACACATCTCGACACCCTACACGCTCTTACCATACTAAGAAAGTTGCAGCGTTTTCATGCAAAACTAATGTATTTAAGTGTTCGTTCTTTCCCCATACTATCATTAAGTGGAATGGTTTACCTGCTGATGTTGTCAATTGCGAATCGGTGGATTTATTTTTACAAGCTCTGAAGGATGTATAGAGCTCTTATGTATCCTTGTTTTGGGCCAAGTCCGATGCCTTCGTTTGCTGCCAGGATCGATGTCATTATATGTTCTATGTCTTTGTAATCGATTTTATGTTGTATGTACTGGTTTTTGCTCTGTTCGCTATCTGCTTCTTTTGCAATGTACTTGTTATTTTTATCAATATGTTTGTACCCCACTCCTGCCTAAGGCCTGTAACACAGGCCGGCAGTATTTGCTAAATAAATAAATAAATAAACAAACTCCCTCTTCAACTTGTGCCACACAGAAAACCACATCCAGCGGCTGTCAACCTACTGAGTGCTGATATGTAGCAGTGGTTCGTGAGATGTAAACAGTCACAGTAGTGGTTAGGTCGTTTAGCCATGCGACGCGCATCAAGTGCATGTCAGACCGCCAGGCTGCATCACACTATTCCAAGCATAATGGTGACCAGGATAATGGGCTAGCCACCACTATGCACAGAAGCAGACCTTAATCATGGCACTTTTTTTTCTTTGAGATTAGTTACTACGGATGACTCACTTTATGGAAAGTTTTGCTCAAGAACCAAAATGTCCATATTAACGAGGCACGAGTGTAGACCATGTGCTCAGTAAGAGGAGGATAGGCATACAGTGGAGGGGGCTGCAAAGGAGGAGTTGGCAGCTTTCTTTACACACTCCTTATTTTTCTGTGCGAATTAGGGGCAGGTAAACGTGAACATACAGTGCTCATTTGTCTGACAGTGCAGGCACCAGGGCGATGTGGACAGCGGGGGGTTGGGGGAAGTGCACTCGAGGCACTTAGCGGGGGGGGGCACTAGAGCAGCATTGATAGACCTCAAGACATGCAGGAGCGCATGGTTTGTGAGGGCGGCAGTGAAACGCGGTGCAATGAAAAGAGTGCGGAGGATGACAGTACTGGCGAACATAATGAGTATGGTGTCGGTAGGCCCAACCATGCGTGCAGCAATTCTGTCTGTAGTGTAGGGGCCGGGTATGATGCCCTGAATGGCTGAAGAGGGGAGGGCTGACAGGATAGGGGCAGACATTGACAACCTTACCACCGAAGCTGCTGCGGATGTCGGCCAACCCTTTCGGCCCTGGCGGCATACACCACTCACAACTCAGTAACGGATGAAAATAATAGGATAGTACCTCCAGGATGCCTGTTGCTATTGGCATCGCTGTTCAAGCACTTCCAGTGAGCTATGTGGTCTAAGGAAGAAGCAGCAGCAGCAGCATGATAGGCAAATTTGCAGGCCACTAGCCATACTCTCTTTCCCACTCGGATTTTTTAACGTTTTGTGAAACACCCATCAAGCTTATATTTGCGTCGCAAATATTATTGTATGAGTACGGGCTGTGCTGAAACACATTTTTTACATGTGCCATTTTGACACCACCAGGGCACAGCGGTTGTGAGCGGTGGCCATTGAGTGAAGATAGGTAATCTTTTTAGAGGAACTTCTGCTAGTCTTTTTGCTGATGCACCTATATTGATGAATTCGTTGAACTGGTGACATGAATATTCCTTGTGGCAAATAGACGAATTAATACAACACGCTTTTTGATAAACTGGAGATTTTCACCACCGTAGAAAGTGAATGTTGGGATCGAGCCTGGAAATGACAATGCAGATGTCGCCGAACAGCAACCGAAGCGAAGGAACAGTGAGAATAAATGGACGCCTGACTTTGCGCTTTTATTCCTTTTTTTTCTACTGCTCTCCCCCTTCTGTGAGCATCAACAGTGAGCTGCGAGAAACGACCAGGGCATGCACACTGCAACTCGCGCACCGCCACTCGTGCAACACGTGTGGCGTACCCTTCATGCTGGAAGCATGCAATGCACAGTGTTTGTCTACGCATATTCGGTATGCTCATAAGCAGCTTCCGCTTTTTCTCTGGCCAAGAGATACCTGCACTGCATAATCCTATTGTTGACAGGGAATTTCTTGCTGCCTGAATAGCGTTTGATCAATATTGCAGATATGAGAGATTATCGTCCTGTTTATGAATTCTTTTATAGTAGACAGCTGGTTTCACAATTGGTGCAAGCCAGACGTACTATGCCTCGCGAAAGCCGAGAACTAAGATGCGCTGGGTTCTGCGCCGAGCGTTACTGAAGCGCTTCATGAAGCTCGATAAAGAGGGCATTACAGATTTGGGGAAAGCCTTCATCTCGTCTACAGCCGCCTTCCGGAAGGGTGTACAAATTTTGAACATGTGTATTGTTGACATGACACACTGTCGGCTGGAACACACGTATGTCAGCGACAAGAACGAGGAGAAATGATACAAAACGCAAGGCAAACAGGAGACAGTGGCACCTTTTGTGGCAACTGCAAAATCAATCTATCCCTTATTAAGTAAAAAAAAACTTTCTGTAGAGTACTCCTCACTGCAGAATAACAAATTTTTTCCTTGAATTTTTTGTTTCGAATTGCGATAATCAAAGCAGTTCTTTTCACATCCATTGAGCAATTGAATATTGATTTTTGGGGAAAGGAAATCGCACATTATCTGTCTCGCATCTCCCCAGACACTGCTGTAGGATAAAGGAGGGACTGAAAGAAGGAAGTAGGAAAGAGGTGCTGGAGGATGGCGCCTGTTCGACCACCTGGGATCTGATGTCCAATTTTGACACCATAACTGCAAATCAATTAATACTTGCACCACGAGCTTAAATTTTTACTGCATGATTATGGGGCTTTAGACATTATAAAAGCAAAGAGCAAAAAAATCTGCGACAAAAACAAAAACCCAGGGCTGAAATTGCTAATGTGGGTGATGTGCAAAAGAAGGTTGACAGTGACATCCGAGTGGGTCCCGAGAAAGACCATGCTCTGGGCTGACTTGTCTGGAGTGTGACAGGGGTGTTCTGAAAGACTGGCAGCGTTGATCTTAAGCAGGCCATAGGGCCAGGTGGTGGAGGCGAGTGTGCCACACTGAGATCATCTCCAGGCGGGAGCACACAGCCTCGCGGGAAGCACCAGCCATTTCTCAGCCATCAGCCGGGGTATTAACGAAATCCATAGGAGAGTACAGGTCGGATCTGAGCGGCAGAACCAGCGGGCAGGCCAAAGAGTTTTCCATGTCCAAACAGACAGAAGCAGATTCTGTAGTAAGCGGCAGCATTGGTAGTTCAGGCACGAGCGTCTGCGTGAGCAGCGGGCACATCCGATGGATGTGCCTGAATGGATGGTTGTGTCACTAATCTACCAAGGCAATCTGAACTCCAGACGCTTCAATCCCACCACAACTTACACCGTTTAAAACTCCTGCGTGGTATTATTAATAATTTAACAAACATTAATTTTGACTCTACCACGGAATAGAATAGACGCTTCAATCCCACCACAACTTACACCGTTTAAAACTCCTGCGTGGTATTATTAATAATTTAACAAACATTAATTTTGACTCTACCACGGAATATAATACTTCTCGCCAACACGCGGCATACAACTCGACCATAGTAGTGCCACGATGCCGAACTAAAGCTTACCAGTTTCCTGTCTTTCCATAACCAATATCAGAGTGGAACGGGCTTTCGCGTGGCGTGGTCAGCTTGACAAACCAAGATTCTTTCTTATCTGCTGTCGTGTCTCTGTTATACACGCAGTGTATTTGTTCATGCTCTTATTTTTTGCATCTTTGTATTCATGAGAAATGCAGAGTATTTGTTCTTGCTTCTGTGCTCGCTTTTTATTTTGTGTGTGCTTGCTTTGTTGCATCGCGCTGTACGACGATGTATGCTTTATGCTTGTTCCACTCCTGCCTTGGCTACCAAATGGCGGCTGGCAGTACTGAATAGAAAAAAGCAATACAGACCCCGGCAGCAGAGGTGGTGTTGATAAGCTTTTGATGACTGGGCCTTGATATGAGCAGATTCCTTGGAACGACTCACAAAAGTGATAGAATACGTGCCCCGGCAGCAAGGGCTGAAAAAGTGGACCTCGTGGGAAGATGTCACCTGCATTGTGCTGTATATATTCCCGCAATGAACCCACATTTTTTCTAAAATGTTGACATCAATTTGGGGGGGCAATCATTACGCGGGAAAAAAGTTGATTTTTTTGGGCTATTTTCTATGGCTTCGAAGACAAGGAACCATGCAAAAGCTGGCAAACTTCTGTAGAATTAGTAAGGAACCTTTGCCAGGACAGGTTAAAAGTGAACATAGGGGAGATTCAGCGGGCCCATAGGATAGGCAAACACACCCTTGAGCGTAAATGACCAATAATAGCAAACTGTGCTTCATACAAGGATATCGAACTGATCCTAAGCAACGGCAATAAACTAAAAGGCTCTGATTATGTTATCTCACGGGACTACACTCGGCGTGTCAGAGAAATTCGTCAGAAGCTCTCAGCTGTTGGTAAGCCCAGAAAGCTTCACGATAAGGACAAGGTGTCCCTGGCATATGACAAACTAATTATAAATGGAGAGGCCTTTGGGTGGGATGAGGATACCCAGTCTGTAAATAAGCTAAATAAGGAATGACCAGTTTTAATCAATAGGAAGTCCCAAAATTCTGAATGCTCTGTTCTCTTATTAAACTGCCAAAGCATTAAAAACAAAACCGATCAGTTTTATGGTTTGGCATAGATGGTCAACCCAGACATCGTTTTTGCTACGGAATCATGGCTAAACGACTCAGTAAGAGACGGTGAAGTGTTTCCTTCGGGTTATCAGATCTTTAGAAAAGACAAACGCTAGAGGCGGCGGAGTATTTATCTTAGTTAAGGAAATCTTGCAGTGTACTGCAATTGATGTGAAAAACAGCGATCACGAATCAGTTTGGTACAGGCTCCTCACTCCTGATCATGGTGCGAGGAGCCTTTTGGATCACATTTTTGCCTATAATTAATTACTCTACAGACATCAAATTTGGCTTCTAGGTTCATTTTTTCCTCCTCTATCTGAAACAACCATTCTTTTTCTGCTGTCTTTTTAGTTCCCGAGTTAAACATGTGACACCCTCTGCGAACGGACAACGGACAACAGTATGAGCCATTAAAGGCTTTTGCCTTAAAATTATAACGCGGGCACGAGTGGTTGAGTGGAGCACGTAACGAAGCGCGTATCGGAGCGCTTCCATAATATGGGTGCCACACTGCTCTCACATACAGAGCGCATGGCAGAGGTAGATACGACGATGATCATAGTGGTCAACGCGCTTCCGGCCGTGGCATCTGGGGCAGTATGGGCGAGGATGGCACGAGCGTCTGCACAGCCTTGCCAAACCTGCCAGGCCAGCCCGCGGCTCTATCTCATCCAAAATGGCGAACTGGCACCGAAAGTGATGCACTCCTTGTGCTCAAGTCAGAGTGCCGCGTATATCACATTTATGGATGCCCAAAGCTTGGTAAAAGGACTGGAAGGTCAGTGCCGCTGGCACACCCACCGGGTGTGAAGCCCGTCGCACGCTTCACACCTGACAACCTCGCTTCTAACTCGAACAATGCACGTATGTGCAAAAGGACACGCACTCGCGCTTATGGCAGGAAAAGAGAAGCGGGGTTGGCCTGATTTCGCTTCATTGGTTGGCGATTGGAGGAGACTTTCCTCGTTCTCGTCGACATGAAGAAAGACAGGAGAGTAAGGGAAATGTGAGGGAGGGAGGGGGCCGACGGCATTCCCCGTTGCGAGGCTGCCAGTGACTGCCACGTAGTTGCAGCGATGACAGCGACGGAACATGACTTGGTATCTGCGGTGTGCTTGGGGCACTTACAAGAGGATGATGATGACAGAAAAACCAAAATTCAAGACGAGTGCATCGCTTCCGTCACTCACGAGTTGGTCGGAGCGATGGACGTGCTGGGGCGGCTCGCAACGTTTTATTTATTATTTATTTATGTACAGAATACTGCAGGCCCTTCTGGGCCCTCGCAGGAGGGGCAATACAATGCAACATGAATATAAAAAAAGCACTGAAAAAAATTCGGAACACAAAGCCAATAATTTTGATGGCGTCAATCTTCTATTTCTTCAATGGAGTCTATGTCACGTAGTGCTATTGAAGGTAAAGCATTCCATTCAGTTACGGTGCGAGGGAAGACGGAGTATTTAAATAGGTTAGTTATGGCGGTGAATGGAGTTAGTGAATCAGAGCGGCGATCCGCTCGTCAAAATTCAATCGGCCCATTGATCTAACCGAACTCTCGGAGGAGCCGGAACCGCTTCCGCTGCAGGTGGCGGAACATGTTCCGGCTCTCCAAGGCAGTCTCTTCAAATCGGCATGGCTGCGTCCCCTCCCAACCAACCCCCTAGAGGGCGCTGCCCCCCGCAAAGACAGCAAGCTCTTTCCCTTGTACAGTGGAACTGTCGGGGTTTCAAAGACAGGACCAAACGCGCCAACTTAAGGGCGTACATTGACAACCTTGAACACCCCGCTGCAGTCCTTGCGTTGCAAGAAACCGGGGATGCGGTCAAGCTCTCGGGCTATAGTACTTTCCAACGAGACCCGTTCACCTGTCTCCTAGTCCATAACGCCTACACAGCGCAGGAGGTTAATCTCGACCTAAATCTGGAATATTCGTACGTGATGGTCTCCACCCTCCCTCTACGGCGAACAGATAGTCAGTCCCACACACATCCTTGATATCTACTGCCCCCCAAAACTCAAAAATATCAGTTTTTCTAACATCTTTAGCGCAGTGCTAAGGATCGCGGGTCGCGACCCCCTCATAATAGTGGGCAATTTTAACGCCCCGTGTCCAATGTGGGGCTATCGCAAGGAAGAGCCGCGTGGTCGTAAGTTGGCGGAACTTATATCTATGCTGGGCATCACTCTTCTAACCGACCCTGCTCACCCGACACGTGTAGGGAATTCCGTCACTCGGGACACCTGCCCCGACCTTACCCTCACGAAACACATCCGACACGCAGAGTGGATCAACACTGAGGACACCCTTGGTAGCGACCACTGCATACTGAACACTAATTTACACTCGACCCTTACATCGCCCCCTTGCATCAGCCAAACTTCCCGACTGGAATGCTTTCCGCCAGGCCCTCCCAGTAACTTCTCTCTTGGACCAAGAGTACTCAACTTGGGCACACGGACTCATGCAAACACTCCGTTCACACGAAAAGCATATCCAGCTTACGGAGCGTGCATCGGACGTGGATAACCACCTGATACACCTCTGGGAAGCTCGCCGCAGCCTCGCTAAACGATGGCGGCGGCAAAAGCACAATCGTAAGCACCGCGCTCGCATCTCTGACCTCACCCAGCAAGCTGCCGAGTATGCTGCCCAGCTCGCTGACAATAACTGGGTAGATAGATGCAACAGCGCAGCAAGACAGATGTCAAGCCGCAACACTTGGCGGCTCTTTAGGAGTCTCATAGACCCCACACAAACACGCTCGGAAACCCAGAAACACCTCACTCGCGCAATACACAATTTCCAAGGAAACACAGAGCAGCTAGCGAATGACTTACGCTCAAAATACCTCAGTCAGGATCAAGATCCGCATGGGCAGGACTATTCGTATGCAGGCAATGATAATCCGGAACTGGATCAGCTTTTCCAACTTCACGACCTTCACGCGGCTCTTGCCAAAATGCGCAGGGGGACGGCGCCCAGGAGGGATAAGGACACAGTCAAACTGTTGGCAAACCTCCCCGATCGGGCATACGAAACCCTACTTGAATATATCAACGCCATTTGGACCGGGGACACTTCGTTGCCACCTGATTGGAAGACATCATTGGTAACCTTTATCCCAAAGGCGGGGAAACCGGTAAACACAGACAACCTCCGGCCCATCTCCCTCACCTCATGAGTAGGGAAACTTATGGAAACGATGGTCCGTGACCGCCTCTCGGAATATCTCGAGAACAAGAACACCTTCGCCGACACCATGTTCGGCTTCCGACCTCATAGATCCGCACAAGACGTACATTTACAGCTTCATCGCGAGGTTCTCGAACCCATAGAACACCCACACAATGACAAGATAGTCCTAGCACTCGATCTGAAGGGTGTGTTTGACAACGTTAAACACAGCGTCATATTAAAACATCTTAGCGAGACCAACTGCGGTCCTCGTACATTCAACTACACCAAACATTTCTTAAC
Organism: Amblyomma americanum; assembly: GCF_052857255.1. Lineage (NCBI taxonomy): Eukaryota > Metazoa > Arthropoda > Arachnida > Ixodida > Ixodidae > Amblyomma > Amblyomma americanum. The sequence continues at coordinate 221,167,880 of NC_135498.1, read as the reverse complement.
AGACCGCTTGGCCTATATACTGATAAGGGAATAAAAGAAGAGGCGGAGAGCGAGCGCGAGCGGCGAGCGCACGGCTCTAGCACGAGGGGGATAGAACGAGAAAGCTTGGCCGCCGGTCGTGCTTCGCCGGCTCTCCTCCGTACTGCTGCTACATTTCTCTGGGCGGGCCCGTGGCCACCCCGTGGCATCCCACACCGTAACATTTGGTGGCAGCGGTGGGATCATGCCGCTCACCCGCTCCCGGAATCAAGCACCCGACGTGCCAGACGACAGGAGTCCACCACCAGCCGATAGCGCCGACAACGCGGCGGCCGGCGCCGCTAGACCTAAGCGCTCGGAGGGGCTCGGCTCTTCGCAGCAGCCGGACGCCGGTGTTGAGCGCCTCCTGGATACAGTCACCCAACGGATGGAAGCATGGAAGGCCCGTCTGACTGCCCAGGCTGGGGAGATGGAAGCTCTCCGGCGCGAACTCCGTCGCCTGGTGCCAGCCGAGCCGAGCACAGGTCAGGTGCCTTTGGGCGTCCCCGCCGCCGCTGTTTACGGCTCTGCCGTCGCTGGGCCAGCGGTCGTGGCCGCCAATGGCGTGCTCGGCGCGGGTGCGTCCTCGCCGCAGTGTTCGTTGGACGTTGTGGAATTGCCCACATTTGACGGCACCATCTCGTGGGATGCTTACCGCATCTAGCTGGACGGTATTGCGGCGGCGAGAGGCTGGGACGAGCAAATGAAGGCATGGATGCTCGTTGCAAAACTGAGGGGCCGCGCCACCGAGCTGCTGCAGAACGTGCCGCCCGACCAGCTGGGCTCTTACACTGTTCTGGCGGGCCTCCTCGCCGACCACTATGGTGCCTCAGGTCAACCCCGTGTGCAGTACCACCGCCTGCGAGCCCGCCGTCAAGAGCCCGGGGAGACGTACCAGGACCTCGCCGCCGCCATTGAGCGCCTGGCTCTGCAGTCGCTGCCGGGAGCGCCTCAGAACGCCGTGGCCCTGGTCGGCACCGAGGCGTTTGTCGACGCCATCCGACTCCCCGAGGTGCAGCGCTTGGTCCGCTCTGGCCGTCCTGATTCCGTCCGCGCCGCCATGGCGCTCGCCATCGAGGCGGAATTGACTTTGCTGGCCACGCGGGGGTCGCCACCGTCTGCCGAGCGCAGCGTCCGGGTACAGGCTCCTCGGTCCGCAGCCCCAACTGCGGCCTCTATCCGACGCCTGCGTAACGACGTCCGCATGACCTGCTTCCGCTGCGGCCTGCGGGGACACTACGCGAGGGACTGTGCCGGCCCTCCAACGTCGGGAAACGATTTGGCGGAACTCCGGGGGCACCGTTCCGCCGAATAAAGTCCGTCCCCACACTCCTTCGTTCTCCGCGTCCCCTCCTTTCGTCGGCTCCGATTACCACTGATGCTCCTTACGTGCTCGTCGACGTCGCCCTGCTTGACCGGCACGTAAAGGCCTTGGTTGACACTGGAGCGGCTGTCAATGTACTGCACAAATCGTTTGTTGCTAACGCGCCCCACCTGCTTCTGCCAGCCGCCAAAACCCGGCTCTTAGCTTTTAACGGCACCCCTGTGGAGCAAGTCGGACGTGTCGTCGTCAACCTGACAGCACTCGGAAATACCATCTCCACCGAGTTTGTTGTCGCAGACAGCCCTATTTGGCCAGTGGTCCTCGGGTGCGGGTGGTGCCAGCAAGCCGGAGTCGTCCTTAATTTTACTAGAACCAAACCACGGGCGAGCCGAACTCTCTGTGGGCCGGGCTGGCTTAGCCAGGTTTCCAGCCTCGGTGTCGCCCTGTGGCAGTCCCTGGTGTCGGCGACCAAGCGTGCCTCAGCATCTCTGCGTGACCTCGCGACGAAGTGGCCGTGTCGAGTCAAGCCGTTCGACGTCACTACCGTGACTGTGGCGTCCGCCGTGACCCTGCCACCGGGTGCGGCAACGTGGGTGTATGCCAAGCTTGACAGTCCGGTCACAGCAGACGTGCTGTTCGAACCCATCCGGTGTTCAGCTCCAGGCCGTCAGATGACCTCCCCTCGAAGCCTTCTGCCTGTGCTCAAAGGAGAGGCCCACGTATTTATACTCAACATCAGCAGCGTACCTCTCGCGCTGACTCCCGGCACGCAATTGGGTACAGCCTCAGTTTTGGACCCCGGGTCACCAGTGGCGTCTCTGCAACCTGAAGCCCCGCCTCGCCACCCGCCAGCGCCGGCGATCCTATCATGGAAAGAATTTAACTTTGGACCCAGCCTGACCTGCGCGGAGCTCGCCTCTCTGAAGACCTTGCTGCTCGAGCATCGCAGTTGCCTTGCTCTCAGCGCCGGTGAACTCGGGTGCACTTCCTGGGCTCAACACCGGATCAACACCGAAAACCGCGGGCCCGTTCATCACCAACCTCGCCGTGTAGCGCCAGCCGAACGGAGAGTCATCCAGCAGCACGTGTGCGACATGCTTGACCAGGGAATCATTGCCCCTTCTTGTAGCCCTTGGTCCTCCCCTGTCGTCCTTGTGCGCAAGAAGGATGGAACACTCCGCTTCTGCGTTGACTATCGGAAGCTAAATGCTATTACTAATTGCGACGTGTACCCGCTGCCTCGCCTCGACGATGCGCTTGACCGCCTGAAGGGGGCCCGTTATTTTTCCACGCTAGATCTGCTCTCGTGCTACTGGCAGGTGCCTGTTCACCCCGATGATGCGGAAAAGACGGCTTTCGTGACTCCCAACGGCCTTTACCAGTTCAACCGTATGCCCTTCGGTCTCTCGAACGCTCCAGCCACCTTCCAGCGTCTCATGGACCGAGTCTTAGGCCATTTGAAGTGGACTATGGCGTTGGTCTACCTGGATGACGTAATTGTCTACGCGGCTACATTTGAAGAACACCAGAGACGCCTCAAACTCGTCCTCGAAGCCCTTACCTCTGCTGGGCTTCGCTTAAAACCAAAAAAATGTTTCTTCGGTTTCGCGGAGGTGACGTACTTGGGTCACGTTGTGAGCCGGCATGGCATCCGTCCCGACCCTGAAAAGCTAAAAGCGCTTACAGCTTACGAAGCTCCCACCACCGCCAAGGAGCTCAAAAGTTTCCTTGGATTTGCTTCGTATTTCCGTCGTTTCATTCCGGACTTTGCCAAGCGCAGCGCTCCATTGACCGCCCTGCTGAAGAAGAATGCACCGTGGAGTTGGACGCAGGCCCAACAGCTCGCGTTTCTTGACGTCAAGCACGCCCTCCTCGAGCCTCCTACATTGGCCCATTACGACGAATCGGCCCCCATCGTCCTCCACACGGATGCCAGCCAAGATGGGCTCGGCGCTGTCCTCCTGCAAGAAGACGAGTCTGGTGACCACAAAGTCCTAGCTTATGCCAGCCGCCAGCTTTCCGACGTTGAGCGCTGCCGCCACTCTTCAGAACTCGAGTGCCTCGCCGTTGTCTGGGCCGTCGAGAAGTTCCGTCCCTACCTGTACGGCCGTCACTTCACCATAGTCACGGACAATAGCGCTCTCACTTTGCTGCAGTCCGCCAAACATTTGAATGCCAAGATTGCACGCTGGTCCCTGCAACTTCAAGAGTACAATTTCACAATAGTGCATCGGCGCGGCTCTGCCCATCAAGATGCCGATTTCCTTTCTCGCCACCCTTGTTCCGTGACGGCTTTGACAGACCTGAGGACTGCACAAACGCAAGATCCCGCCATTGCTGCCATAATCCACTCCCTTGGCACCGCCGCCGGCGCAGGCCTCCGCCAACTACGCCGGGTCTATCGAATGAAGGACGACCTCTTGTGTCATGTGAAGCGGCTCCGTGGTCGACCACCCGTCTGGTTGCCAGTTGTGCCGGCAACACTGCGGTCGCAAATCTTGCGCGGCTTACACGACGCTCCCACGGCTGGTCACCTTGGTCGCGGCAAGACCTACGCACGAGTGTCGGAGCGGTTTTGGTGGCCTAATATGTCCAGAGATGTCAAGGAACACGGGGCGTCCTGCCAGACATGCCAGTACAGAAAACCGTCCACAGGTGTAACCAAGCCACCCCCGCAGGCTTTTTCGCCACCAAGTTCACCTTTCGAGCTGGTTGGACTGGATCATTTGGGCCCGTTTCCGAAGACGCGTGCCGGCAACCGGTATGTTCTGGTTGCGATCGACTACTTCTCCAAGTGGGTCGAAGCACTGCCCGTTACAGACACGTCGTCCGCTTATGCCGTCGCGTTTGTGGAACAGCATCTCGTTCTTCGGCACGGTGTTCCACGGCGCCTCATCACGGACCGTGGGAGCTGCTTTATGTCCCATGAATTCGAGCGAGCCCTCCGCTCCTTCGGCATTGCGCATTCCACTACATCCGTCAATCATCCGCAGTGCAATGGCCTCGTGGAGCGTGTTAACCGTACCCTCACGGATATACTCGCATCCTACGTCGCTCCGTCCCACACAAACTGGGATCGTTTTGTTTCTGCTGCAGCTTTTGCAGTCAACACTGCAGCGCAAGAAACAACGCATGTGACGCCGTTCTCAGTCGTCTATGGCAGAACGCCCTCCATCCCTCTCGACGCGCAGTTGGGCCTTCCCCATCCTACTGCGTCACCAACTGAATCTGCTCAACGACTTCATTCCGCCCGCCTCGACGCCCAGCGCAACCTCCTCACGGCTCACGCGCGTGTGCAAGCGGCCAACGCGGCAGCACCACCACATCCCCCCTTCCGGCCCGGTGACTTGGTCCTCGTTCGCCGCACCATCCGTGCGACTGGCCGTGCCGCAAAGCTCTTGCCCCGATACCGCGGCCCTTACCGTGTCGTTGCCCGACTCGGCCCCGTGACATACCGCCTCGAAGACCTGCCAGAGCATCGACCATGCGGTGTGCACCACATTTTCCCAGAGCATGTTTCAAACATGAAGCGATATGTCTACGGCGCCTGCGGTGACTCCGACTTAGCTACCGGGTCCTCATCAGTGCCGTCGTCGCCTGCTGGCTCCATGCCTTCCCCACGCAATGCAGTCCCATAAACGGATCGCCGCTCAATATGCATAAAACTCCCTGAAGTTAGCCTAACCGGTGTGGGACCTTCTTCGGCGACTGCAGACACCTTCGCCCAGCTCACACACTTCGAATTCAACGAAGAGTGTGACTGTTTCCTATCTGCGAGCCCACATTGCATCGCCCCAGGAAACCCTGCATCAAAGCACGGCCTGACCCCCCCCTTCCCCCGGTGGAAAGGTGATACGGGAATAAAAGAAGAGGCGGAGAGCGAGCGCGAGCGGCGAGCGCGCGGCTCTAGCACGAGGGGGATAGAATGAGAAAGCTTGGCCGCCGCCGGTCGTGCTTCGCCGGCTCTCCTCCGTACTGCTGCTATATTTCTCTGGGCGGGCCCGTGGCCACCCCGTGGCATCCCACACCGTAACAATACGCATACAAGAGACCGAGTACGGCCCGTTTGAGATGGGAACACGGGGCACACCACAAGGCGCCGTGTTGTCCCCGCTTCTCTTTAATATTGCCATGATGCACCTCCCAGCGCAGCTGGCAGGTGTCGGCGGTGTTCAGCAAGCACTGTACGCCGATGACATCACCATCTGGGCTACTACGGGAAACATGGGAGAGATGGAGGAATGCCTGCAAGCAGCGGCGCGCACAGTAGACCACTATGCTACGTACTGCGGCCTCCAGAGTTCCCCGTCCAAGTCTGAATTTGTGCATATTCGACATTCTCCGAAAAGCAAAATCTCCGTTCAGCTCTCTCTCGCCAGCGGCCCCATCCGTGAAGCGCAGGAGCTGCGAATACTCGGTCTCTTCATTAATCAGCATCACAAGGTAGACACGACCATTGCCAAACTCCGCAGAGTCGGCGACCAGGTAGGCCGAATGGTTCGCCGCGTTTCCAACAAGCGAGGAGGGTTGCGAAGTAAGGATGCGGTGCGGCTCGCCCATGCCTTCGTAACTAGTCATGTACTGTACTCGACTCCTTACCTCCGCTTACGGAAACATGACGAAGATTGCTTGGAGGTTGTCCTCCGCAAAATTTTCAAGAGAGCCCTCGACCTCCCGATCTCCACTTCCAACGCGCGACTGCTCGCGTTGGGGATGGTGAACACCTATAGGGAACTTTGCGAGGCGCATCTCGTTAACCAATACACGCGTCTCGCTCAGACCGTGTCCGGTCGACGCCTCTTGGACCGGTTACACATCAAATTGACCATCATACAATAAAACGGGTTCGAGTGCCCGAACTGTGGAGACGCGCCCTCTACGTTCGACCCCTTCCGACTAAGATGAACAAGGACCATAATGGCCGGCGCCAGGCACGGGCGGATGCCCTGCACCGCCACTATGGCTCAAAGAAACACGTTTTCTACGTCGACATTGCAGGCCCCTACCACCACTCCAGGGGGGAATGGTACACGGCTGCAGTTGTACACGAAGGAAGACAGGTGGACGGCCTCTCGTTCAGGGCGCCCAGCTCAACTCATGCGGAGGAGGTAGCGATCGCCCTCGCAGCCTCCCATCCCGACTCTAAATTCATCCTCACAGACTCTCGCGGAGCCTGTCGTAACTTTGAGTTTGGTTGGATCACTCCACTTGCTCATAAAATTCTTCATCACAGTACTCGTGACTGCGATCCAACTCACCGCTCAATCATATGGGTCCCCGGCCACCAAGGCATGCCAGGTAACAAAGCCGCCTATGAGGCAGCCCGCGCACTCACTTACCGGGCACCAGGCGTTCTTTGGGAGGACCTTAACCTGAACCAAATCCCTCTTCTTTCTTTTAAAGATATCACAGAGCACTATCGTGCCAAACACCGGCGCTACCCGGTTCCTATGAAGGGACTGGGTAAAGCTGGCGAACGAACTCTCCTTAGGCTCTTTACAAACACCCTGCTGTGCCCGGCGGTTCTCAAGCACTTTGACTCTTCTTTTGATGGCCGCTGCTCATTCTGTGGGAAGGTGGCAGACACCTTTCACATGGTTTGGGCATGCAGGCAAAATCCTTCTTTGCCCCCCATCACCCCTTCCCCTACCCGAGAGGACTGGGAGGCGGCTCTGCTCGGCTGCAAGGAACTATCGGCCCAACAGGCCCTGGTTCAGCGGACCTGCGCAGCGGTCAGGACCAACGGGGTCCCGCCTTCTATTGTAAGGGGCGATACCCACTAGGGGCCTCTCCCCGAGCAACTCTCTGTACATATAGCCTAATAAATGCTTTTCACCACCACCACCTACCCCGCACCACAATTATCTTCAAGTGATTTAGCTACTCCTAAACACAAGACATTTTTCTTGCTGACATGCTAATGATGCTGATGGACTGCCTTTGTGCAGACATGGTCGTGATAAATCGTGTGCAGACTCTTACGAAAGTGCATGCGATGTCACATGTGTGAAGTGCACAGTAGAGTGTCATTTGGCAAAGGAACACACAGTGTCTTTCCAAGGAACATTGGTATTCCACAACTACAGGCTGCAGGTTTACATTGGATGGACGAAGGGGTGCACGCACTAACTTGCAACAGGCTGAAGGTGCAAAGCAAGGCACATTCATGCGTCCTATTCGGGAGCACGAGGCAAAGATGAAAAAATATTCGTGATCCCTTGAAGTTTGTGTCTAAACGACTCAACTAATTCCCTTGGCTGAAAGCTGCTATGAGCAATGCCACCAACGACACTGCGGGGTAAGAGCCACCCGAGTGAAGACATCGCGATTTTACGGGTGCATGACATGACCCTGCTTGATCCCCCATGCCTTGTTCATATGACTTGGCGTAATAGGGAAGACTGAAATGAAGAAAGCATTCTGTCTCAACCTCAAGTGGGAATCCTCTCTGCAGGATGCAATGCCCTCGGAACAAGTTTTGCTTCCGAGCAGATTCAACATTTCAGAACTAGCTGTGCGGCTTGACATGGATTGTAATCCAAGTTAGGAGAACTTGCACGGATACCACTACCATAGACAGCGTGGCTTGGATACGAGCCACTTCACCTCTGAAAATGGCTGCACACACCTGGCATGACATAACTGCATCCATTTGCTTCAAAAGAACAAGAACCGAGCACTCATAGATAACAGCGCTTACCAACAAAATGTGCACACACTATTACTATTCCCAGCGTGCGTAACGAAGCTTGAACTCACCCGTGGCATGACAGGGTCACCAGCTATGTCGATGATGTCCACCTCACGCATCTTGAGCTTGTCCGGCGGCAGCTCGTGAACCTGCAGGGAGGCATCGGAGAGCATGCTCAACAGCAAAGACCTGCGACCCGTGTATGGCAGACAGCAAACTGCAGTCGACCCAGCTGCGCTCTAACTGGACATTGGGCATGCTCAGTGGCATGCCCCAACCCGACATCCCAACCCGAATCAGCTGGGCAGCACAGCACAACAAAGCAGACATGGACGGCGTTGAGAGTTTCCATCCCCGCACTGGTTCACCAAGTACGCCCAGCAGTGAGCGATGCTCCACAGCACTTTCAGAGGAAGATGAAAATAAGGAACAAGTCGGGTTTCCCTTCCGCTTTCCTCCTCTGCCAACAAAAGATTCACAGTAAAAGATGGCTGCCCTCCTGTGTGGGCCCTCACCCCTAACAAAGGCACAATGTGCGCAGCACAATTACGATACCCGCTGTTTTAGCACAGCACTTGCGCCTCAGAATTACGATTCGTGCTGTTTTTCATGCGTGCACCTCTCAAGTGAAGTGACTGATGAGGCTGGGGTGAGCACCATCTTTTATAGCACAAATTGAGAAGCAATCAGAAGCACTGGAAAGGCTACGCCAACATCACCAACATTCAAACAGCAAATGTACCATTAAGAGCTGCGCTGTAAAAGCAAAGTATCCCGGATGCTACAACAAAACATCCAGTTGTGCTTCCCCCCTTGCATTTTTAAAAACCAGCAAGTGTTACCAAGACTTGCAATACACCGGTGTCATGTCAACTTGCAATACACCGGTGTCATGTCAAATACAAGACCTGCCAATAATTAGTCAGCTGCCTGAAAATACTTTGCAGTGTTGTGCTACCCACACAGTTTTCATCCATGCACACAACAAGCCAACTGAACAGCCCTTGCTCAACAAAACAAACCTGCCATGTGCAACACGTATGTTAAAAAGTTACAAGCAGCACAGACTAAAAAGTTACAAGCAGCCTTGAGCTGAGAATTTAATTCACTGCAAACACCAAATTTTTGCTTGAGTGTTTTCTTCTTTCGAATGACGTGTTAGACATTAATAAACCTGGATAACCACGAGATACTTGCCCAAGACCACTGAATAATTTATAATTAAATTTGTTCTTGACGCTGTTTCGGTTCTGGATTAATCACTCGAACAATGGTTTTGATGTGTAGTTGGTTGTTAGGTCATGTAAAGTAGGAAAAAAATGGCAAGCAATAATGCAGGTGGCGCCAGGCGCTGCAGTTTTACATGAAAATGAGAGAGAGGCCAGGGAAGACACTCAAGACGGTTAGGTGCACATTGCCACATCAAGGTTTACTCTGGACATGAAGAAAAAGGAAATGCAAAGGACAACTTGGTTACAAGAGGCAAGTCAGAGTACAAGTTTTCAGAAACGGCTGCGTTAGGTCCACTCCCCTTGCCTCCCCCCTTCTAGTATGTGTGCTCATGGTGGAAGCAAAGACAGGGACCAGTGCCTTGACGTACAGAGGACTGAACAGAGGACTCACTTCTCCGATTTCGGCTGCATTGTTCGGACATTTCGCCCCAGCACAGGGATCGTCAAAGTGCATCTGCAAGAGCTTGCGCTCCGAAACATGGCGCCAGGTATGGTTCTTCAAGCTCAGAATCACCAACGTCTGCAGTACCCTTCTCAGTACTCACCAATCAAAGGTCATGACGGAGTTTTTTCCTGACTAGGCAGACCAGCTTATAGAGCAGTGGTGTAGGCTACCAAGGAAAGAAAAGAATTACCCAGACAGACACAGTGGGGTTGTTACCCTCATGCTATTCCCAAGCAGGTTCTTCACTTTAAGGGACCAAAGTACGCTGTGCAACCCAAGGCAGGCACAGCCAATATTCTGAGCATGGCACACAGCCTGGCTTCCAAAGTACCTGAGAATATTGCCTTACATAAAAAAGTGCGCTGGTTATAACATCATCAACACATTCCGCATAGTGTCGCATTTAATCATGGCTTGCCTTTGCGAACATCAAGAAACCTAGCGTGTCCCTTTGAACGGTACGCATTGCATGTGAAAGCACTGACCGAAAATCGCACTGTGGCGTCACCGACTACGCTGAACATTGTCGTTCTAGTCGCAGCATGTGAAACAGGCCTTAGGCGTATACCACCCAGGTAGAGCACAGCCAAAACCCCAAAAAGCGTCTGCACCTGCAAATACTGCTCACTGATAAGACAGGGGAGTTGGCGGTTATGCACAAGGAGGATTACCAGGGGAAGGCAAAGAAAGACATCCCGGAAAACTGATTTGAAAGGAAAAAAACCCAGAAGGCAGCTCAGCTCTGCCCGCAAGTAAGCTGAAGAATCGTTACAGAACGTAGGGGCATTGAAGCTTTGGCCAAAAAAAGTTAAGGGGCACAAGAAGTTAGCACTGACACCATTCTTCCCTGTAAAGACAAGGGCGGCCTATCTCTTCGAGGACCGTGCCACTTGGCAACACTGCATAGCATTGTATTTGCAGAAATACCTGAATTTTCTTCCAGTTGACCCGCTGCTGGTCAGCAATTGAAATGAGTTGGTCACCTTCATGCAAACTACTGGCCAGTTAGATGCTTCTCAGTCGATCGATGCGAAAGACCTTTTCCAAAACGTTCCGCAGCCGCTGGCCCTCCTTGCCACTGAAGAAACCATTGATGTGTACGGAGCAGTTCTAGAATGAAAGCAGGATGACCACTGACTGTTTTCTAGGACTACTGCTATTATAACTAAAGTCTTTGTACGTGCCATTTGAGGGAAGTGTCCTGGAGCATACAGATGGAATTTGCATCGGCTCTTCCACAGCGACCATATCTTGAGCGACCTCTTTATTGCTAGGGGAAACCGGACCATGTTTGCCCAACTCAAGGAAGCCAAGGCACTCGGATACGTTGATGACTTGCTTGCTTGCCTGCTGTACCCAAAGTTCGCCAACCGCAAGGCCATTGCGTCGTTAATGCCACTAGCGCACCGAGGCACTGAGTTCCCTTCTCAGCTCACTTTCTCGATACTTGTGTTTGCCCCAGCTCACTCCTGTTGGCTCTATGGGACACGAGGAGAGAGAGAGAGGCCTTCTTGGACTTCGGTGGTACCAAGCTAGTTAAGAGAGCATGCAACGCTTTGCAAGCGCCCAGTACCCTGACAGCTTATTGCTCTCGGTGTGGCAAGGATGGATCAGAGACGGATCCTCGTGAAAGGCTTTGCGAGGCTAGGTTTGAAGAAACAACAATCTTGGCCAAAGCAGACACTTTGAAAAGAGAAATTACTGAAGCCTTCAGACTGACATTGAGACAGGAGGGAGCATGCATCAGTGTTCAGTCAGTGGCTCTATGCAAAAAAAGGAGATGCAGCCACTCAATCAGGGCAGTAAGAGCAGAAGAGAGGTGTGATTGCTCGGAAGCATGCTTGCTATTAATATGCTGCACGTGGCACAACCTGCACAACGCCCACAAATGGGTTTGGGCAGTAGCTTGGATGTTTTTACCATGACTATCCATTCGCAAAAATTTGGCAAGTTGTATGGGACCGCCTGAATGTGGACCCAACGTAGCTGTTTCTGAAAACAACCCATTTTACTTTGACTTGCCTATTGTTATCAAGTGACTTCTTTCATTATCGTTTCTGTATCAAGAATAAACCTTCACTTGGCAGTGTGTGCCTAACCGTGCTGAACACCTTCCCTGAGCTCTCTTCTTTTCTTGTATAACTATGCAGTGCGTGCTGTTCACTCCAGTGTTAAACAACCAACTAGCTCGAACACAAACTATGCTTAATATGACATAAATAGCAATACACGCCGTTTGTTGTCATTGCAGCTCTTGAAGCAGGCTAGTTTAAATGTTGTAGCGCATTAAAACTACGTATTAGAGTTTATACTGAAGGCTTTTTTCCAGCCTGATGTAACCTCAAGTACAACTACATGTCACACAGTCATCGTTTGGTTGATGAAATGGGAAAAGCCTGAGACAAGAAATTCAATTATAAATTATTTAACAGTCGTAGGCCAATACCATGCGGTGCCCCATGTATTCCAATGCCTAATGCATCATTTGAAAGAAGAAAATACGCAACTAAAATTAGGCGTCTATAGTACACGCTGCCATTAAAGAGCCGACACACATCACGGCAGTGTGGTCTCCTCACTTGAGCCACACATAACACACATAACTACAAATGCATCTGGCAAAGCAAGCTGTCAGTGATCAAATGCATTGCGACACCTGCTACACACGTCAGTACAGCCAGGATGCTTATCACTGCAGCAGCAGAACAATAGCAAAACAATGCATCACCTCAACAATACACACTCCAGATCCTAGCACTTCTTCCAGACACAAGCCCAATGCAACACTCATTATCTGCTCAGACTGAATGCAGGGACAGATATGCCTCTCATTACAACAAAAAGACCCCCTTTAATTAATGAGCAACTCTGGCATTTTTTTCACCTCCACACATTTCACTGGCCTTGTGATCGTTCGCGAGAAATTTTGCAGCCGCATGGTGGTTTGTTTCAGTGCAAAGTAATTTTAAGTTTCCTGGCTTTGTCGCTTCAATTGGCGATCCCCATTGGCAACTTTAGATGGGTGATGTCACGAGTTATGCCCCTGTCAATATTCACTCTGCATTCACTCAAGGAAAAAAGTTCCGAGATTGTGTTTGCTCATTTCAGACAAATAATGATCGAAACTGTCACTTACAGTCACCAGCTAAACCAATCAACACACACAAGACGTTTTGTGACCGTGTCAGTGAATTGGCTTTCTCTTGTTTATAATTGTTTTTCTCTATATTTTGAAAAATTATCTGAGGCCAAGTCAGGTAGGTCCAAGAAGTTAACTCAAAACCCTCCAGGGATTTTGTAGCCATTGTATTGGTACGTACCCAGAACAAAGGAACCACAGCTGCACGAGTGCACTGCTTTTCCCAAGTGACAATAAACCGCGCCATAGATCCAGAACAGTGCCAGAAACGATGCTAGACCCATTCCTCGTTTCACTGTGTGCCTTCTAGGGTCCCAGTGCAAGGCATCCCAGTGTTTGTGAGCACACTTGGGTTTTTCGTGTCCGAGGCACCACTTGCACAGCATTGCATGCTGAGAATGAAATGGTTTTCTGCCGCTCTTCTAGTGGAAGGCCCAGCAAGTGCTTCAAACAAAAATGTTGACCGAGTACATTTCTTGATCCCTCCCGAGTCAAGCCCCTTACACCAAGTGGGTGACACCTCGCTGACAGCTGCCCACAGTTTATTGCAGCTACTGTGCATCAAATTTTTACTAAATTCTCTCAGCCTTTTGCTAAAGCTCCAGATGAGCAACTACCACCCGAGTTATATCACTAGTCTAAATGACAAAATACCCACGTGATTAGCCCACTGTGCCAGTGGCTCAGTTGAGGTGCTGAGCACAATCCGCCTTTTTCGCAAGATTTGAGTGGCGAAAATTCGTCTGCTACTGGTTGAAATAAAACGCTTGTGGGAGACGCGATCTGGTTCCACCAGGAGCCAGCAGCGCTTACCAAGTGGCGTGTGCTTGCTTGACACCACCTGTTGCATGCGCCTGTCACTAACATGAACTGCGCGCATATGCAGTAAGAGCAAGCAGTTTATTTTCAATCAGTGGAGAAGTGGTGACACATATGCAGAGCAGCCTTGTGAAAAAATGGATTAAGCAGGCTTGACCTCACTACTGTAGCAGCATTTTGTATGGAGGCAAAATGCAGCACACTGCGTGCGCCAAGGTTTTATTGAATGATAAAAAACGCTGGCCAGATTACGTCGCCTCCAGACAGCCCGTCAGCCCACAGTAATCCTTTGGCAAGGAAAAATCTTTTCGCCAGTGGTAGCCTACGGTCTTGCCATAACCCGCCATCATATTTCAATTACAATGAAGATCTGTTTTAGTCTTCATCAACAACCTTCCTCACTCCATGCCCATCCTTTTGCCCATCATATATCCCAAGATTCCAAAGCTAGTATATTGCTTCAAAGAAATTCGCTTTGGACCACTTGGTTCCCTTCTCCTGCGCTGAACACACTCACTGCTACATCAGAACTGTTTCAGAAGTAATGGCACACCATCAGGAGGCCTCCCCTCCCCTTCTTGGCCAAGGAGACCGGATCCTTCCATGTGCACTCCCCTTTCCTCTGGCTTCACATGGGTGCAGACCTCACTAAAAACTAAGTCGCCAAAAGGAAGAAAAATGGGCTAATAACAAATGACATTTCAGGATACTCGAACATGTGGGCCCTTGCCTGAAGCATGCAGTGATGTAGAAATACACAATTTTTCCTTTCGTATGTGAACGGACACACAAAGGTCCCATTTCTTTTCAGCCCATTTTTCTTCCTTCTGGCGTTTCTAGTTATGGCTTTTCCTCGAGTTTTCATCTGACTTTAGACTACGCTGCCTCACTGCAGAGGCGGTTCTTTGATTCTTGCCATGTATGCTTGTTCGAGAGCTATAAATGCTCAGTCTTTGTCCCTCTGGCCCAAACCTACCATGGTTGCAGATTACTGCACCGCAAGTCGCAGTTCTGTCTGTCACGGTTGGCACAGAGATGCTTGAAGGCAACCATGGCATCTAACCCATTGAGCATTAATACAGGAATGAACCCCTTAAACAAAGCAAGACTTGCACCAATTGTCAGAGCTGCTCCAAAACAAGCTGACTGCATTCAAGACGTTTGTGAAACAACAACCAGAACATGCAAGTACTGCATTCAACTTATTCCCATGGAGCAACAGATGACTGAGCTGCGTGAATAGGGTGAGGCAAAGAAATGTACACACAACCACAGGTAAAGTCGTATCACATTTTACTCTTATTTTCCATTCCACGGTTGTGTTGTCACAGCGCTTTGTATTCCCTCACCTTCACTTACACTGGTTGTCAATCGACATTTTGCCACCTTTGTTTTGTGGTTTCCCCCATTCAACCAATTATGTTATGTCATAAATTTGTGTGCCTCTGTGCAACCCTCCTTTCTTTGAGAAAGTGCACGTTTGGGTTATACCACCTATGCTTTCGCGTCCATGAACAAACAGTTGGCAGTCTGTGCCTGTGGTGTTGTATTCGTTTCTTCTACCTCTTGTCCTCGTTCTATCCATGCAGGCCTACCTTTCCTCGAAGTGACATTCTACTAAGGTGTAATCTACCATCTACTGAAATAATTATGACAGTTATGTGGCAGGGGCCTCTGTGCTCTCTTCTTTACACACGTGGCCTGCCTCATACACTTCTGTCCACACCACTGCTTGCAGGCAGCCCTCACAATTTGATTCATTCTCTGTTGGCAGCACTGCCCCCCGCCACCACAGGGAGAAACATGAACATCTCCAGCACATTTCATGAGTGGGGAAGAAGGTGGCTGCAATACTGCCCAGCTGGTTTCAAACAAAGCACCTTCTGTGTAGCATCACCAGTATAATGCCTGTAAGCAGAAGCCACCAGGTGCACAGAGAAAATCATCAAACATCACCTAGTACACATCTCGGCGCCTCCCAAGATGAGACCCTCACACAACGGGCTGCACAGCAACAAACCCTACACGCTCGGCCACTCGCACATTGCTTAAATGTTACGCACTGATGTAATACGCCAAATAACAGCTGGACTGACAGTTAAATAGCACCCTAATATCAGCTGCCCTTCGGCTCGCCGTGTTATCCTTGCCCACACCAAATGAACAGTTCTCTAATTACTGCCAGCTTGAGAAGTGACTGGGTGATGCGAGAAGCAAGCACAAATGCAACATGCTTGGACATGTAATCAGTGCTATCTGAAAAGCAATGCTGCTGAAACGTTTATGGGAAGTTGAATGTAATGGTGAGTGCTACAAGGAGGAGCCTTCAAGTGCTCTGTGCACTGCCCATTCCAAGTGTCACATCTTTGAATGAGGTATTTGCAGAACTTGAAGGGAGGGACCGAGGTCAAAGGTATCGATGGAGAGCAACATTCTAGCGAGTGACGAGAGGAGGCTAAAAGTGCCACCGCTGCAACCACCAGCCATTTCAACAAGCACAGTGTGATGTAGTTTGAATGCCAGGCTACACTTCCAAACGGTGGTTTCAAATGACCGAGGGGAGGATTTTAACTGCTATTTCCAAAGCAACAAATTCATTGTTTGCTGCCGAAAAATTACTAACCCAGCGAGGAAGAGCCATAATATCAATTTCCACTACGACCGCTGCGGTAAACCGTGCATACACAGCTTCCTGGCACAAGCTGGACCAGCCACCGAGAGCTGCCTCCGGAACAGACGGATGCATGCCCCTCCCGGCTTGGACAGCGCATTTCGGAAAGGCAGTGGACGTACGTTCTCCTGGCATCCGTTGTCGGGCGCGTGCATGGTCTCGATGCAGAGGGTGAAGTTGCCGGCCATGTAGTCCGGGTTGGTGAGCACCGTGCGGCAGTACGGGTAGGCGTTCCAGGCCTCCTCGTGGATGGCCAGGGCCCCCTTGGGCGCCAGCATGCGGATGAAGGAGGGCACCTTGCTCTCCAGGTGGTAGATCTTGTACGTGTACTGGCCCTTGTTGTACTTGCCGCCCAGCAGATCCTTGCCCTCGAAGGGCTCGTTCTTGATCACCTCGATGCCCTCGCCGCCGCCCGTCTCGTTTTTGCTCGCCTCGGCCACCGAGTACAGCTGGCCCACCTGGTACTGAGCGGGGGGGCGGTCAGCACATGCGGGGCCCCTCCTCCGCCCTCCTGGCACTTACCTCTTCCACGGTGATGGGCAGGACGACGCGGCTGCAACCGGAGAAGGGCTTCAGTCAGCGGCGCCACCCCCATTGAAAGCCGGCGAGCACTACAACCGCCGGCCAACGGCGGCCGCCCCGCGGGGCCCAGCCGCCGGGCCCCGGCTGAAACCCCGCGAGCGCTACTTACAATTCCTTGATGAGCATCGCGGCTATCAGTGCTGCAGCATAGGCCGGTGAGGAAGGACTACGTCACTTGACAGGGGAAGAGGCCGCCGGCTGTGACCCGCAGGAAATCGCGATTCGAAACCGAGCACCCCTAGCGTCGGCCGCCTCAGCGCTGGGTCGGCACCGGTCCCCTCGGTCTGCGGCCAATTTCCACGCGGCTGGAGTGGCTAGAATTGCTCGGGAGCCATAAAAAGCCGGAAATGAAGCTCGTCTTCCTCCACTTCAAAGCAACTGCAGAACAATCGATACGCGAAGCGCCATCTTCCGCCCACAGCGAAGTATGCGTCATCCGAGACGTCACTTGGATACGGTGTCGTGACGTCGTTTCGAAGGCCGCGTGCGTGGACCTTGGCCGCCGCTTCGGCGAAGCGTCGGGGCATCTCTGCGGACGCGGCAATGTTCGGCGGTGTTCGGCGCGCCTGACCTTGAACTTGGCTCGTGCTGCATTCATATGCACACAGCACGTGATCTGACGGCAACTGCATGATGCTGGGGCGCGGCAATTAAGGCTAGCTGTGCACAAAACAACAATAACCACTGATCAGAAACTGCAGTTGAGTACCGTATCAGAAGAATAAATGAAAAAAAATTGAAGAGTACACTTTAAGGGTATGACGAGATAGTGTAGTTTGTTAGGCTTTCCATTCTGAGGAGTTTGACAACTTATTTTTCTTTTAAATTGTTTTAATTGATCAATTACACACACTGAATTTTCTTAATTAGCATCATCAAGCATTGGCTTTTGGACCCTCTTTCCCATTTCTTTAATTATTGAATTAATCATTAATTACAATGATTTCATTAGCTCATCATCACCCATATTACACACCAATTAATCACTTACTGGAACCACAAATTACCAATACGATTTTTTTTACGCAGCCTTGCTAGCTGCTTTTCAAGTGGGGTTTAAATTTAAGCTGTACTTGTGTTCCTGCTATGGGTAGATTTGCATGGTCCTGCAGGACGAGTTTTATACCAGTAACGGTAGGTTTAGAGCGTTTTTTTCTCTTTCTTTTTGTGCATACTTAACGTTTAAGAGGTTACTATTTGTTTTCAAGTTCAAGAAAATTTCGAAAATTAAAGGATTTATGGCATGAATGATTCATCTAAACAGAATTAAATGTAATGTTTCAGTGCTGTATCGAAGCTAATGGCCCCAGCACCTACTGGTTCCATCAGATGCAGGTTCCCAGTAGCTGCTGGGAATGTGCTAATAAACCAGTATTACTGAGATCACAGCAGAAAACCAGCAGCAAATTTTCACCTGTGCCCCATTTATTTTCGACCCTCGGTGCCGGCTATACAATACGTACTGCTACTGCGCCGACGGCTTTTCGACCAAACGAATACCTTAATCGCGCAAAATCGTAACCGCGAACCGTGCATATCGTCGGGGCATTTCACAGCGGTACTTGCATTTTTCTCATAAAATAAATGAAACAGCAGGCCATATTTACAACGATGCCGGCTATTAAAAAAAAATCTGAAGCATATATCAGTGGGGTCATATTGATACGAGCAAAACCAAAACCACAGTCACACGTTGCAAGAAATTGCTTACAAATTTCAAGGAACAGATCAGGCATTGAAACAAGCCCTACAAGACCAGTACATTGGCACTCAAAGAATCCCGCCATGCAATCTACAATACACAGGAGCTCTGAACACTGATCTAGACGAGCCCATCACGGTGGCTGAAGTATATGCGGCAGCAAGAGCCACTAAACACAATACAGCCGCAGGAGCAGACAAAGTGACCAACGCAATGATAAGAAACCTTAGCTCAAAACATATTGAGCCAATGACCGACTACCTTAATGGCCTGTGGGAGGAAGGACGAGTCCCAAACGAGTGGCGACATGCAGAGATTATCACAATTCCTAAGGCCAGAAAGCGGCCCACCCTTGAAACATTAAGAACGATCTTCTCCCTTACATCCTGTCTCGGGAAGCTCTATGAGCGAGATATCCAAAACCGCCTCGTGAATTTCATTGAGGACAGGGATCTCTTTCCACAGTCGATAATTGGCTTCAGGCGCGGTCTCTTAACCCAGGACGCTTTTCTCTTGCTTAAGGAGGTAGTTCTTACAGGCATCCCAAGAGGAAGTGAGCATCTGATCCTGGCGCTTGACCTTAAGGGAGCTTTTGACAATGTCTCACACAAAGCTATCCTCCGCGAACTGAACTCCCTGGGATGTGGACAGATATTTAACTACATTAGAGCTTTCCTCACGGACCGCACTGCAACAATTGGAATTGTTAATACCAGATCAGATACCATATTAATGCCAAACAAGGGCACTCCGCAGGGATTAATCATCTCTCCCCTCTTATTCAATATTGCCATGACAGGATTGGCTCATCGGCTGCAGGAATTACCCGATATAGGATTTACACTGTATGCAGACGATATAACTATCTGGACGACAAAGGGATCCCTTGCACAGAAGGAACAAGCCCTGCAGGAAGCGGCATCGATTGTCGAAAGATTTGCCGCTAGTAGTGGCCTTCGCTGTGCACCGGAGAAGTCAGAAGTAATCAGGGTGCACGGTCAAAATTACAAACTCTGGACCAATAGATCTCTATGTAGAAGGCCAACCGATTCGAGAGGTCTCGGTCATTAGAATTCTCGGGCTTTAGATTCAAAGTAGCCTACGCGCTGGACATACCATAAAAACTCTCAAAACAACCACCCACCAAATTACACGTATGATTCGTCATATAACACGCCACAAGAAAGGCATGCGCGAGGAAGACACTCTTCGTCTTGTACAGTCCTTGGTTATCTGCAGAGTAGCATACGGCCTTCCGTATCATCATCTCACAAAGGGAGAACTTAAGCAGGCCGACACTGTCATTCGCAGCGCGTACAAAACAGCTCTCGGTCTTCCTCCAAGCACCTCGACCGAACGTCTAATCAAGGTTGGAGTCCACAACACCTTTGAGGAGATCAGAGATGCGGTCTTAACATCGCAGAGAGCCCGATTCCAACAGACCACCACCGGAAGAGCCATTCTTCAGCGCATTGGTACACCACGAGATCTACAAGAGCTGTGGCGACACACTTCCCTACCTGCAAACATAAGAAGACAGACCTCGGTGGCTCCGCTCCCAAAACATATGCATCCAGAAATCCACAAAGGCAGACGGGAGGCTAGGGTCACTAATCTACGCCGGCGTCTAGAGTCAGATCACAAAGCTGTCTATGTAGACATGTCGGCGTACACTGAGTCGAGCATGTTTGTTGCAGTCGCCCTTGACCACAATTTTCAACTACTGACGAGTGTTTCACTCCGGGCTGAGGATCCTGCCGCGACGGAAGCCTCCGCCATCGCCCTTGCCATAAGGCATTGTGATCTGGCGGACAAATCAGCTCACATAATAACTGACTCGAAGCGAGCCTGTCAATATTACATTACAGGGAGAGTCCCAAAATTACAGCGACTCTACTCATACCGTCGGACCTCTCACCTACACTTCAACGCCCCCATAACATTACTTGGACCCCGGGCCATTCAGGTCATGAAGGCAACGAGGCGGCAAACGATCTAGCTCGTGAGCTAACAAACCGAGCGGATCCTTGCCCGTACCTCACCCCTCTACCATCAAACTATGGGGAACGGCTGGAGATGCTTAGATTAGATTGTAGAATATATCCCCCTCCCCATATTAAGCTCACCACAGAAGCAGCCACATTTTGCAGGCGAATACAAACGAATACCTTCCCTAATCTGTACTTGTACAGCTTCATTCACCCTTCCAAATACCGCCCCTTCTGTCCATGGTGCGGCGAAAAGCCTACGCTGTTTCACATTTCCTGGAATTTTGCCCAAAAACTACCTCATCTAAAAACATTACAGACATCATAGGAGCAGTGGGAGGCAGCCCTGACCAGCAATGGTCTGGAGGACCAGTGTCGCATCATCAGACTGGTCCAGGCATCCGCCCAAGCCACCAGAGTCCTGAACTGAGGAGTCCACCTACCTGACTCGTAGAACACTTCAATGAAATAATAAATGTTTTATCTCTCTCTCTTGCGGAAAGAGCGAATCCGAAGCAATTTGTGTAAAAATTTGCTGCTGGGATCCTACTGGTTCCAGTAGTACTGGTCTATTAGCACATTCCCAGCAGCTACTGGAACCAGCATCTGATGGAACCTGTAGGTGCTGGGGCCATTAGCTTCCATACTGCACCGAAACATTACGTTTAATTGTTTAGATGAATCATTCATGCAATAAATCCTGTAATTTTCAAAATTTTCTGAAACTTTGAAACAGATAGTAACTTCCTAAACGTTAAGCATGCACAAAAAGAAAGAGCAAAAAACGCTCCCCAATCAACCAGTGTACATTCATCGGATGTTCGAATTATGTCCTTCGTTGGACATACGTATATCTGTAGGAGATCCGCAGATGTCCAATGGCCCTCGCACGGACCTCCAACGGAGGTACAAACAATTATTTAGACCGCCGACAGACATCCATCCCGCATATCTGCCGCCGGACCTTCGGAGGATATTGAAGCAGAAATTTGGGCTAGTTGGAAATCATTCACAATCATATTTGCTAACGCTTGTTTTGAAAAGAGGACAGAGTAACACACGCATAGGACAGATGCTAGCGTCTTTCCTGTGCGTATGTGTTACTCTGGCCTCATGTCAAAACAAGCGCTAGCAAATATGATTGCTTGTGAGGATATTCGCAGGTATGTCTTCTCCACCGTCATGAAGTAAGCCAGAACTACTACCACCAATTACATCTCGCAGGTCCCATGGGTTTATTAAAAGCCTGCAGAATGTCAGAAAACGGACATACACCCTGCCGTTTCATATGCATGAATCTGTAAAGCAATCAACGCCCAAACAAAAATTGCAAAGCGTAACAAATTCGGGATGATCTTTTTAATGACATAAATGCAGTCTTCACAAGAAATTCTTCAAGCTGGCCGCAGAGATGGTTAACGCAGCAGGAAGGAGACTGTACAGGACATGGATGAATTTGTAGCCAAACTGGAGACGTTTGCTGCAGAAAACAGTGCACATTAATCAAGTTCAGAATATGTCATTAAATCAAGCAAGCTTGACAGATCACATTCACTTCTATGCAAAAACTCCACAGTGCCCACGTCTGTAGCTGCGAGAGCAAGTTTATATCTTGAAGAACTGCTAAGCAACGGAGGTGAGAATATTTCTTGAAATGCAAAATACTTTGCTTCTCCAAAAAGCACTGCAGAAACAAGACAAATACACTCCATTGGAAAGAGCTTTCTACTAGTTCATGAAAAATGCGTTTAACACTACAGCTACTCCCACAGGCAGTCACAGCTATATGCCTAAATTCATGCGTGAGAGTAGAGATCCTTACCACACAGCTGCAATCTACTCGTTGGCTTAGCACGCTGGGCACAAGGTACACTCATAGAGAAAGTTTGCGGGATGTGGATTTGCAGAAAAATATTTATTTTTGCATTGCCTCCCAGGCAATCAGCAGAAATTTGTTCAATAAGATCGAGTATTCTGCCTCATGATTCTAGGCTTTTGATTAAACTGCTTTGGCTAACAGCACAAAGATAAATTTTTCCTACGAATTCTCATCCTGCCAATTTTTATCCATCACTGTACAAGTACACTGCACTCTAGCATGATACCCTCCACAGCACAGAGCAAAGAAAAAGACAGTATCCATTATGTTAGAGGAGGAAACTTGCAGTTCAAGCTTACCTGAAGGCTGCTGCTGTACACTGCAGGTACTATATAGCTGCTAGCACAGGTGAGTCACACTGCATGGAAAAAAAAAGTATGGGAGAGCAACTTATACTGCAGTTTGTCAACAATGCAGCAAAACACTCTGTCGTAACTACCGTGCTCACAAGGTTCGCTGATGAATCATGCATCAGGGCACTGACAGAATATTTGATGATCCACAGCTGCACAGGAGTAAGAGGCGTCTGCTCACAATCCAAGAACATGTAGCTCTAAGGGTGCCATATAAGGCCCTGCTACCTATCTCAGCATTGAGCCCTGCGGGCATAAACAAGTTTGACAAAGCTGCACCGCACCAACGCACTGCATGATCTCATTGCACTAAGTTCTCAGTGTTTGGGAAATAAGTGAAAAATGTGTGACTGAAGTTCGCAAATTAACAGAACACTTAAGCTCTCCTAAACAAAGCTACTGCTGAGCGCAAAGTACTGTGCAGTAGATTGATGGTTGGAGACTTCAATTCGGCAAGCCTAATGAAACAAGTTGACAAGCTGTGAAGGTAGACAACTTTTACATTTTCAACCTACCTGTGCTTTCCATGACGTGGCATAATTTAGGCAGCAATACACTCTGCAAGCAGGCCACATCCGCAATGCAAGGGCAATAGGAAAATAAGCAAAAAAACAGTCGCGAATCAGTGCAAAACACACAGCGTCCTGACGCTATGCTTTTCGCGCTTTCTGTTTTATCGTAATTATGAACCATTCCCTTAAAATTCACTCCATGTTACTACACCCCGTCTCAACTTCTTTAGCAGTGTAGATCAATAAAAGACAAGCGCGACGCACTGGTTTCCGGAGTTTCGAGTTAGGCTCGCGAACTAGAGCAAACACGTTTGCGGCAGCTATTGCATCGTGCTTGTAACGTCCACTTCAGTGCAAACAAGTTGTGCAATAGAGTATAACTGCGTTAATGCGCTTCATTCATCCCACTGCAACACCATGAAAGTAGTTTTCAAACACAGTTAGTTACCTCGCAAGTGATAACACCAGCAGGCCGCTTCCTTCATCCGAAGCAACTAAGCACCGGCGTCTCAGCAAGGGCACGACACCGGAGCTTTTTCACGAGAACTTCAGGTGCAAAAAAACGTCTTTTCGAGCGTGTAGGTGACACATCACATTTGTAGCACTGCCAAGCAACCACAGAACAAACAAACCGCACACTGCAGCAACAGTGAAGGTTGAATGGAGCACCACGCCACAGGTCTCCTCGATTTGGCTGCACTTTCTGCACCAGTTCAGGAAGTGCGGCACTCTCGCGCTCGATTTGACAGTGCAGCTAGTGCCACCTGCACTTCGATTTGGCCTCGTGCTGCACGAGTTCTTCTGCACTGCTGCACTAGCCTGCCGGCGAGTTCTCTTCTCGTGCAAGTAGTGCAAGGCGCTTGGCGCGCTCCGTACCACACGGCTCCGCGGCCATGCTTGTTTCGGTGAGCGGCGTTGAGACCATGGTTGCTATGGGAGGATGGAGGAGAAGCAGTGGGGTAGGAAAGTTTTCAGATACCTGTATATAAAGAATGTTGACACGAAATGGAGAAAGCGAACTAGAAAATTGACAAGCAAATATCTGGACAGCAGTAAGGGGGCAAATCAGCAATTATTGGATAAGAAAAAGGTTAAAGAAACAGGGAGAGCTCTGTGGAAAACAGGGATGCTGACGAAATCGGCACTGGGAACATACCGGACCTTTAAACAGGAAATTGTCAAAGAAAATATATATGATAATTGTATGGGAAGCTCTTTTTGTTTGAGGCCAGGACTGGAGTTTTGCGGACTATGACGTATAGAGTCAGGTACCAGGAGGTAGACACTTTGTGCACTGCGTGCGGAGAGGAGGAGGAAACGGCTGAACACTTGATACTTTTCTGTAAAGGGCTTCACCCTACAGTGGAAAGCAGCGGGGCGGACTTACCCAAGGCATTGGGGTTTCGGGATAGTGAAGGGAAAGTGGATTTTAAGAGGTTAGAAGTAACCAAGCGAAGGTTATCTGATTGGTGGCTAAAAGCAAGACAGGAGTAAAATTTCACAAGACATGGCTAGGTGGCTTGAGCCACCGCCCGATGCAAAGGGTTCAGCCGTATCCATCCATCCACTCATCTAGTAAAACCCCTTGATAATAGGAAAGTAGCGACACTCTCCTCCGCTCCGCGCTTTCCTCCTCGATTCTCCTCGCGCCGGGCTGCGAGCTCTGCGCACGACACGATTTTTCTCTTTGGCGCTCGCCGGTCGGCCGCAGCAGTGAGTGAAGCACGTGTTTTTGGGCCAGGTCTGCTCTCCAGGAGTGCGCAAAATATTTGAAAAATTGCGAGAAAAGCATTCAGAATGCCCAAAGTCACGTTCATAAAGAGATCGGTTTCTTCTTAGAACTGTTTGAATGGGAAATACTGATGTAAACAAAGCTTTCAGGCGAGTTCGGCACTGCAGACGCTTTTTAAGTATAACATGATAAGGTGTTTTACTTTGTGCACCTGGTCTAGTACTGCCTCTGACTTTGTCTGTGTTTGCTTTTTTAGGGCGTGAACTCTGTCACCGCGGTAAAACTTCGGAAAACGACCCAGGCTGGTGTTTTGAACTTCAAGATCAGAGGTCAAAGCGGGAGATGGTCTATTTCGCTACTGCCAAGCTATCTAAGCATAGTATAGGTCACGTGATCAACCGTTAGTTTGGATAATTGGTTAATTATACACTTATTTTGACCAATTGCCAAGCCAAATTAATTGATATTTAGTAAATTACAATTAAAACCCAAATTTCTGCTGCAGCATCGAGTCATATATCGTTGGAAACCTTAGGCCAAGTGTAGTGGCACTGTGCTGGTTAGCGATCCGCATTAATCTGTGTTAATTAGTTAATTTTGTATTAAACCGAACTTTAAGCTATACGATCAAGTCATATACCGTTGAAAAGCTTAAAATGAATGCAAATGCTCTGAATCAGTTAGCGATCCCTATTAATTAGCGTTACTTAGCTATATGCAAACAAAACTACACCTGGCATTATAGCATCGAGTCATATACCTTTCGAAAGCTTAGGTTGAATGCAAATGAGCTGCGCAAGTTATCGACCCGTATTAATTAGTGATAATTATTTAAATGCAGTTAAATTCAAACTTTCCACTATAGATGGAAAACTAAGGGCAAGTGTAAACGCATTATGCTAGCTAGCCAAACTTAAATATAAACTTCACAACAACACAGCTAAAACACTAACTAGGTTTAACATGAACTGCTTCGAAATGTTTCTCTTTGTTTGTGCATACTTGCGTGCAGCAGGTCTTATTTAGCGTGCACCCGCTTACAATAAATGAGTCATGAGTGCATCTTCCGTCCCTATGTTTGTCTCATCAGTGTGAAAGTGGTTTTTTCACTCTAGTCTGATCACTGAATAAAACAGTTGCGCACTTTCAATGCATTGCGCACTATCACATCACTATCCGGGCCTATTACTATCATTTACTATTAATATTCGTAACAGTCACCATGATTAGCTATCACTATTCATAACCATCACTATATAGTCTGATGCCGTCACGTGACCCACTGATATACTTAAATTGTTTTTAGGCGCAAAAAAGGACAAGACACATAGGGTAGGAGACAGGACGAAGCGCTTCGTCTTGTCTCCTACCCTATGTGTCTTGTCCTTTTTTGCGCCTAAAAACTATTTAATTACGAACCAAAATTAACTAGCCTAGCAGCAAGTGCTCTTAGACCACTGATATACCTCAATTTCCATTGAGTTACATTGTCAGTCTTATCTCTATTATAACATCTGACGAGTCATCTGTACATTTACTTTAATTTCTTATGCTTTCTTGTTTTTTTTCATAAATGGAGATTGGAAAACAGCAAGCCACAAAAATAACTTACTGCTGTCAGCGGGAGGTTCATGTCTCTGTCGAGGAGGCTTCCTTTGCTTCGGGACTGGTCGGTGAGAGAAAATTGTCGGAACTGCGTTGGGCCTCAGCATTTTTTCCCCAAGTTTGTGTAATATTCGTGGCTCAAACTGGTCTTCAGTGAAATGTAGATAGAACATAGAGCGACGAGTTAACCACTCAGGCAAGATGAAAAAAATCTTGCATACCATTGAAATAACTAATATGCTACAATGCTAAGAATTGTTGCTCGCAAAATGTTCCCCTATTTTTATGCCATAACCACAATCATTATTGATTGTTTAAGTTTCGTAAATACCGCAAATTGGCGCGATGATTCCAGCTGATTTTACATCGACGGGAAAAGGTTTCCCGCAGAAAAAGAAAACGCGGAATTGCGGTTTTAGAGCTCCAGCTTTCGAAGCGAATGTTCCTGGCCAACGTTTAGTAGTCACGATCAAAGTGAAGCGTGTGTGATCATGTGAACACCCCCTCCACATTGGCCGTATCCCTGATAAAACCAAGCCATACCTGTTAACCCCCTCATGCGTGGAAGCATGGCAAGCCACATTCAAGAATTAAAAAAAAACGCAGTGCGAACTCGCTAGCGCTCATTACCCGCAATACCGCGGGTTTACTTGCCAATGAGTTTTTCAGGGCCAGTATTAATTGTTCCTAAGTAACCTACGAACACTAGTACAAGCTGGAAAGACTAGCTCCTCGGCGAACCACAATTTCGGTATTTAGTAAAGGAGGACAGAGATCCTAGCAAAATCGCGACAAATGCAATCAGGAGGCTGTACCTTCCCACATATCGTTGACAGCAGAAAGCAGACTATAGTGCCGTATTTCTGACTGTACAGAAGTCGACAACGTATGAAATGATGGAGCCTCACAGAATATTCAGCATGCTGCAGAGGACAACCTCTTTTTCATGGAACGATCAAGTTGCCGCAGCAAAAATATTAAGGAGCAAGGAGGCAGAATAGAAAACGCAGCGTCAGGTGACGCGTTATTACGGGCAGTGAGAAAGGCGCCTTACCTCGCAAACAACGCTGTTCTTTGTTCTTTCGGTCTTAAAGTTCTTTCGGCCAATATTGTGAAGCCACTGCTTCTTGCGCAAGCCGTCAAGCTTGCCTTGAGGTATCATGAATACCGCGTAACCATCTTCAGGCCGCTTGCTGCAGTTGTACGCGCAACAGCACGGCATGGCGCTTGCACGTTGCAATATTCGCGTAATATTCGCTCGCTGAGCCTAGGAGAAAAATGGCGCGATGGAAAAAGAAAAACACAAGCAAAACGCCGGACCAACGCGTTTCCAAGGGCAACGGCAGGGAGACCAATCGTCGAGCAGGAAATCGGGAGGAGAGCCGGCCCTCAGGGAAGGGGAACGAAAGGGGCAAGGAGAAGGCGAGGAGGTCGCGCGGCGGCGGTAAAGTTCAATGGATGGCGGTACTTTCCTATTATCAAGGGGCTTTAATCCTTAGAAGAAAGGGTGCGCAATGGATGTCAATGGTAAATAAAAAGGATAGAAAAGCAGCCCAAAAATTCTGGAAACATCTAAATGCAATGAGTAATAAGAGTAGGCTAGAACAAAGGTTTATTGTTACAGATGAGGGTATTCGACTAGAAGGGGATGAAGCAATAAAACACATAGGAACAAGGATGACGGGAAAATTTACAGCAAAGCACGTGGTACATAATTTATCGAAGGAGGATAGACCGGTTACAGCAATAGCTTCACTTGAGCAAGGAGAGTGGGAAAGGGCAGAGAAGAAGGTTCCTAGTGGCACATCAACAGGGCCAGATGGTATCCCGATTATGTTGATAAAAAAGTTAGGACCAAAATCCAAGCGAACATTAATACAGGTAGTGAACAAAATGATAGTGGATGAGAAAGTCCCCGATGAATGGCGATTAAGTAGAATGAACATGATATATAAGGGAAAGGGGGACAAAGCAGACATAAGTAACTATCGTCCCATAACAGTGACATCTGTGGTTTACAGGGTGGTGATGCAGATTTTAAAGGATAGACTGCAGGCTTGGGTGGAGAATGAGGGGGTGTTAGGGGAACTACAGAATGGGTTCCGGAAACAAAGGAGGTTGGAGGACAATCTATTTTCATTGACACAGTGTATAGAAATTGCGGAAAAGGAACACAGGCCCTTATGGCTAGCATTTCTGGATATTAGGGGAGCCTATGACAACGTTACTCAGGAGCATTTGTGGGACATACGGGGCACATTGGATGTGGAAAATGGAGTAATTAATCTTTTAAAAGATATATACAGAGGTAACAGAGTGCTCATAAAATGGGAAAAAAATGTATCAGGGCCTGTAGAGATACAGCGGAGGCTTAGGCAAGGATGTCCTCTGTCCCATTTGTTGTTCATGTTGTACCTGCAAGGGTTGGAGACCAAGCTAGAGGGGAGCGGACTAGGCTTCAACCTATCTTTTTTCAAGCAAGGGGAATGGATTAAACAGAGATTACCGGGACTAATATACGCGGACGATATAGTGATAATGGCTGACAACAAGGAAGACCTGTAGAAGTTGATAGACATATGCAGTACAGAGGGAGATAGATTAGGCTTCGAGTATGTAGTAAGGAAAAATCTGCAGTCATGATATTTAAAGAGGGCGGCGAGCATAGAATACAGGAGTTCGTGCTAAAAGTAGTGAATGAGTACAAGTATCTTGGGGTGTGGATATAAATAACAGTGCTGAGTATCTGACAGAGTATGAAAAATATGTAATGAATAAAGCTAGTAGGAATGCAGCTGTCATGAAAAATAGGGCACTGTGGAATTACAACAGGTATGAGGTGGTAAGAGGGATCTGGAAAAGGGTGATGGTCCCTAGCCTGACTTTCGGTAATGCGGTCCTGTGCATGAGACCAGATGTTCAAGCAAGGTTAGAAATCAAACAACGCTGCGTAGGGAGGTTAGCTTTGGGAGCACATGGCAATACACCAAATAAGGGAGTACAGGATGATATGGGATGGGCGTCTTTCGAGAGCAGAGAGGCTAGCAGTAAGATAGCATTTGAGGAACGATTGAGAAAGATGGAGGAAAAGCGGTGGGCTAGGAAAGTTTTCAGATACCCGTAAATAAAGAATGTTGACACGAAATGGAGAAAGCGAATTAGAAAAATGACAAGCAAATATCTGGACAGCAGTAGGGGGGCAAATCAGCAATTATCGGTTAAGAAAAAGGTTAAAGAAACAGAGAGAGCTTTGTGGAAAACAGGGATGCTGACGAAATCGGCGCTGGGAACATACCGGACCTTTAAACAGGAAATTGTCAAAGAAAATATCTATGATAATTGTAGGGGAAGCTCTTTGTTGTTTGAGGTCAGGACTGGAGTTTTGCGGACTAAAGAAGTATAGAGTGAGGTACCAGGAGATAGACACTTTGTGCATTGCGTGCGGAGAGGAGGGGGAAACGGCTGAACATTTGATACTTTTCTGTAAAGGGCTTCACCCTACAGTGGAAAGCAGCGGGGCTGACTTACCCAAGGCATTGGGGTTTAGGGATAGTGAAGGGAAAGTGGATTTTAAGAGGTTAGGAGTAACCAAGCGAAGGTTATCTGATTGGTGGCTAAAAGCAAGACAGGTGTAAAATTTCACAAGACATGGCTAGGTGGCTTGAGCCACCGCCAGATTTAAAGGGTTCAGCCGCATCCATCCATCCATCCATCCATCCATCCATCCGTCCGTCCGTCCGTCCGTCCGTCCGTCCGTCCGTCCGTCCGTCCGTCCATCCATCCATCCATCCATCCATCCATCCATCCATCCATCCATCCATCCATCCAGTAGTGTATACAGGAACACTAACCCTCAGTCATTCACAAGCAAATATCTGGACAGCAGTAGGGGGGGGGGGGCAAATCAGCAGTTATCAGTTATGAAAAAGGTTAAAGAAACTGAGAGAGGTTCGTGGAAAACAGGGATGCTGACCAAATCAGCACTGGGAACATACAGGATTTTTAAGCAGGAAATTGCCAAAAAAATATCTATGATAATTTTAGGGGAAGCTTTTTGTTGTTTGAGGCCAGGACAGGAGTTTTGCGGACTAAGACATATAGAGTCAGGTACCACGAGATAGACACGCTGTGCGTTGCGTGCGGAGAGGAGGAGGAAACGGCTGAGCACTTTATACTTTTCTGTAAAGGGCTTCACTCTACAGTGGAAAGCATCGGGGCTAATTTATCCAAGGCATTGAGGTTTAAGGACAGTGAAGGGAAAGTAGATTTTAAGCGGGTAGAAGTAACCAAGTGAAGGTTATCTGATTGGTGGCTAAAATCAAGAGAAGAGTAAAATTTCATAAGTCATGGCTAGGTGGCTTGAGCCACCGCCCGATTTAAAGGGTTCAGCCGTATTCATCCCTCCATCCATCTATTCATCCATCCATCCATCTATCCGTCCGTCCGTCCGTCCGTCCGTCCGCCCACCCACCCACCCATCCATCCATCCATCCATCCATCCATCCATCCATCCATCCATCCATCCATCCATCCATCCATCCATCCATCCATGCATCCATCCATCCATCCATCCATTCATCCGTCCGTCCATCCGTCCGTCCGTCCACCCACCCACCCCCCACTCATCCATTCATCCATCCATCCATCCATCCATCCATCCATCCATCCATCCATCCATCCATCCATCCATCCATCCATCCATCCATGCATCCATCCATCCATGCATCCAACCATCCGTCCATCCGTCCGTCCGTCCGTCCACCCACCCATCCATCCATACGGCCAAGCTAGAGAGGAGCGGACTAGGCTTCAACCTTTCTTTTTTCAAGCAAGGAGAATTGATTGAACAGTCATTACCGGGACTAATATACGCCGAGGATATAGTGCTAATGGCTGACAACAAGGAAGATTTACAGAAGTTGATAGACATATTTGGTACAGAGAGAGGTAGATTAGGTTTCAAGTTTAGTAAGGAAAAATCTGCAGTCATGATATTAACGACGAGGTCGGAGAGCATAGAATACAGGACTTCACGCTAGAAGTAGTGGATGAGTACAAGTATCTTGGGGTGTCGATAATTAACGGCGCTGAGTATCTGACGGAGCATGAAAAAATATTTAATGAATATTTCTAGTATGAATGCATCTTTCATGAAAAATAGGGCGCTGTGGAATTACAATAGGTATGAAGTGGTAAGAGGGATCTGGAAAGGTGTGATGGTTCCTAGCCTGACTTTCGGTAGTGCGGTCCTGTGCATGAGACCAGGTGTTCAAGCAAGGTTAGAAATTAAACAACGTGGCGTAGGGGGTCAGCTTTGGGAGCACATGGCAATGCACCAAATCAGGAGATACAGGGTGATATGGGATGGGCGTCGTTCGAGAGCAGAGAAGCTAGCAGTAAGATTGCATTTGAGGAGCAATTGAGAAAAATGGGGGAAAAGCAGTGGGCTAGGAAAGTTTTCAGATACCTGTATATAAGGAATGTTGATACGAAATGGAGAAAGCGAAATAGAAAATTGACAAGCAAATATCTGGACAGCAGTAGGGGGGGGGGGGGGGCAAATAAGCAATCATCGGTTAAGAAAAAGGTTAAAGAAACAGAGAGAGCTCAGTGGAAAACAGGGATGCTGATGATATCAGCACTGGGAACATGCAGGATTTTTAAGCAGGAAATTGCCAAATAAAATATCTATGATATTTGTAGGGGAAGTTCTTTGTTGTTTGAGGCCAGGACGAGAGTTTTGCGGACTAAGACATATAGAGTCAGGTACCACGAGATAGACACGTTGTGCGCTCCGTGCGGAGAGGAGGAGGAAACCGCTGAACACTTGATACTTTTCTGTAAAGGGCTTCACCCTACGGTGGAAAGCAGCGGGGCTGATTTATCCAAGGCATTGGGGTTTAAGGACAGTGAAGGGAAAGTAGATTTTAAGCGGGTAGATATAACCAAGCGAAGGTTATCAGATTGGTGGCTAAAATCAAGAGAAGAGTAAAATTTCATAAGTCATGGCTAGGTAGCTTGAGCCACCGCCCAATTTCAAGGGTTCAGCCGTATTCATCCATCCATCCGTCCATCCATCCATCCATACGGCTGGCTACGGCTCGTGACGCCGTCGGAGGAGGACGCTTTTTTTCGTAGCTCCAGCGACTGCGTCCGAAGCTAAGTGCTTTTTGGTGTTTGCGCTTGTACATGCTGTCGGGCTGTGGTTTTAAACCGAGTTAAGGGTAGGAAGTTTAGCGGAAGTGTGTGTGCCAAAGGTTTTTGTGTTGGAATTTTGGGAGGCTTTTACGTTGCGTAGTGCTGAAGGTTTTCAGTGTAGGAATTTTGGCGGGCTTTTACGTTGCGTAGTCCCGAAGGTTTTTTCTGCAAGAACTTTGGCGGGCTTTTACGTCTCGTAGTGTCAATGGGTTTTGTGTAGGAATTTCGGCGGGCTTTTGTGTTGGGTAGTGCCGAAGGTTTTTTGTGTAGGAACTTTGGCGGGCTTTTACGCTGCGTGGTGCCGAAAGTTTTTGTGCAGGAATTTTTGTGGGCTCTTACGTTGCGTATTGCCGAAGGTTTTTTCTGTAGGAATTCTGGCGGTCTTTTACGTTGCGTAGTGCCGAAGGTTTTTGTATAGGCATTTGGCAGGCTTTTACGTTGCGTAGTGCGAAGGTTTTTGTGTACGAATTTTGGCGGGATTTTATGGTGCGTAGTCGGCCGGACGATGGGTCGGCAAGCTAGGAAACTCAATGTGGACGGGGACGGCGAGTTAGTGCAGTGCCAGAAGTGCGACCCGTGGTGCTATTTAGACGAGACCAAGTTCAGGAGCTTAGCCGAGGCAAATGGGGCTAGCTTCGCGTGCAAGATGTGTAAGCGTTTTGAGGATGCCGTTGAGACCTTGAAAGGGTAATGAGCAGCTAGGATTAAGAAACTCAAAGGGGACCCGAAGGTGGAACGAGGGGAACGGATTAAGTTGGAAACTCAGGTCGCCGAGTCGCTTAAGAGGGAGGAGGCTAATGCCGACCAGTTGGAGCGAATTGTGCGCGAGTTGAAGGAGGAACGGGAAAAGTGGGCCCAGCTAGAAGAGCAGGTAGAAGGGCTCAGGTCGCGGCCGGCAGGGCACCCCGGTTCGGAGCAGTGTCAGGTGGGGGACGAGACTCGTCAATCCTACAGTGCTGTAGCGCAGCAGGCTTTGAGTGGGGAAGACAGGGAGGTAAAAACGGGCACAGTGACTTGCGACAGTAGCGTACGGCGGTGGGAGAGATGGCTAGCTCGATCTGGAGGGCAACAGTCGCAGTTAGGAAGCGAACGGTTAGAGCGCAGGAGGGTTCTGGTGGTCGGGGACTCGAACGTAGCGAGGGTTGAGGGAGGCGTTTTGACGGCAGTGAAGACGGACAGGCGGGTGGGTGCAGGCGGATGCCGTCGGGGAAGTGCATGGTGGATGCAATGGCCAAAGCCCGGGAGGTGGTGGGGGGCAGCATGGATGGCGAACACCTTGTCGTTATCCACGCTGGTCTCAACGATGTGCTGAAGGGGAGGAGCTAAAATCTCCAGAAGAAGTTAGAAGTGGGGATGCGTAGGCTTAGAGAGGCCTCTGAGAGTGTGCATGTGACCATATGCACAATCACAGAGGTCCAGAGGCAGGCTGGCGAAACGGAAAGGAGGGTCGTTGAGGCTAACCGTATAATTAGGTTATTGAGTCGACTTAAGATACGGGGTGATGGAAGTCAACAGGGAAGTTTACAAGGTCAGGCCCCACCCTTTCACACATGATGGCATTCACTACGGTGGCGCCACTGGCAAGAGGGTGGGTAGTAGGATAGGTCGCCAGGCAACAGCTTTTTGGGGGGACCCAGAAATCTGAAGGAACCAGTGTAGAGAAGGAAGAATTAAGATCAAAGGGACAATGGAACCATAGGGGAAGAAAGAGACGCAAGCGCCAGGGCCAAGTTAATTCAGATATAGGTTTCATTAACATGCAAGGTGGCAGGAATAGACTGAAATGGGAGGAAATAGAAGAACAGTTAAGGGCACAGGGTAAGGTAAAATGAGAAAAAAATCGTTTTTTTTTCTTTTGGAATTTTAGAAGTTCAATTCTTTCTACACATGTTCCATGATCGCACATTCCTCAGAAAGCCATATTTACGGCTGAAAAACGCTTTTTCCGAAACCAAGTAGTGAGCGGCCACGCCCCCTTTCAGGATTAACGTCAATTTTTTCAACCAAAAAGTCCACCACCTGATTTCAAAACTTGTCTAAAATCAGCTACATATAAAAAATTCTCTGGCAACTATTGTACAGCTCCTCTTTTTTAGCCAAGACAATCCTGAGACGCTTTGCACGTTTTTTCCACGTTTCTGCAACCTTCATGCAGCTGCGTCCGAGTGCTATCCCTTTCGATCAGTATTGTAAATTGTGCCGGTGTTGGTTGCTGCTGATAAGTTGAGATGCCCAGGGCAAAGAAGGCCTTCGTCAGGCGTGAATTTCACGGCAACCGCTACGCTCATCGTGAAAAAGCAAAAGGATGTCCACGACCGAATGAGATCCCGAACGCCGAACGCGCCAGCTCCTCGACATCGAAGCTTTCAAGATTTTCTCTGTGCTTCCAGGAAGAGGATGTGCTACAGAGCAGCAGCCAATATGCCTTAATGGACATGGACGGCATTTGTGCCGCAATTACACAGATTTGTGTGTGCAGAGAGTGCGGTGGAAGTGTTGAGCTCATCGAAATTGTGACAAAACGGGTAGGTGTTGCAAGCGTTTACAGTTTGAACTGTGAAGTGTGTAGTGCCGCACAACGATTTGAGACGAAGAAAACTACTTCTGGCCTCTATGAAGCCAACCTCAGGTTAGTGTATGCCTTGAGGTCCATTGGTAAGGGAATGGCTGCAGGAAATATACTCTGTGCTATGCTAAACCTTCCTAAGCCGCCGACAAAGTTTGCGAAATACAATCAAGAGCTTCTAGGTCACATCGAAGCTGCTGCTCAGGAGTCGATGAAAAGGGCAGCTGACGAAGCTGTGCAGCTGAATGAGGGGGATAAAGACATCGCAGTTGCTCTTGATGGAAGCTGGCAGAAGCGAGGCCATACTTCCAATAACGGCATAGTCTCTGCGACCAGTGTAGACTCTGGGAAAGTGCTGGATGTGGAGGTTTTGTCTAAACGTTGTCCAAAGTGCAGCATCAAGGGTGCAAACGGTGACCCCCTTCATAGAGAGGTGTGCCAAAGCAACTACCAAGGCACCAGCGGTGGAATGGAAGTCGCAGGAGCACTGAAAATTTTTGGCAGGAGTGAGGAGCTTCACGGCGTTCGATACGTCAAATACCTTGGGGATGGTGACAGCAAGGCTTTTATGGCTGTGAAGGCACAAATCTCATATGGTGATTCCGTTGAAATATCCAAGGTTGAGTGCATAGGGCACGTGCAAAAAAGGATGGGCACAAGGTTACGAAGGCTAAAAAAAGGAAACAAAGCAGGAAAACTCTGATGGAAAGAGCCTCTCGGGCCGAGGCCGACTGACTGATGCAGTAATAGACAAGCTCCAGACGTACTATGGTTTGGCCATCAGAAGAAATGTAGGAAACCTGGATGAAATGCGAAAGGCCGTTTGGGCAACCTTCTTCCACTTATCGGCCACAGACGATGACCCATGCCATGGACTTCGCCCAAAGGGACCTGATACGTGGTGTGCCTTCAACAGAAGTCAGTCAGAGGGCAAGCCATTTTTCCACAAGGAGAGTTTGCCTGCATCTGTCTTGGAGGCTATCAAACCCATTTATAGGGAGCTATCGAAGGCTGAGCTCCTAGAGAAGTGCCTGCATGGGCGAACTCAAAATGCAAATGAGTCGTTCAACCATGTTGTTTGGGAACGCGCGCCAAAGAATGTGTTTGTTAGGCTTCGACCCTACGGATGGCAACACTGGATGCTGTTCTTTCATTTAATGATGGTAGCATCGCACGGGCCAACGTTTTGAAGGCGTGTGGATTGAACCCAGGGAGCAACACCATCAAGTGGCTGAGGGAATCTGACCATAAGCGCATGTACTTTGCGGACCGAGCAACACGACAGCTTACAAAAGAGGCCCGACTGTCAAAACGACAAGCCGAAAAGCGAAAAAATGACGGCGACAGTGACTACGAAGCAGGGGGCCATTAAACCAATTACTATGGAGGCGTTTCTGCGAATAAAAAATGGTTTTTCACATCTGTTTTCTCTTTACGCTCTATTATCTCAAAACAGTGTTTTTTCCTACAAAGGTACCATTATTTCCAATGCCTTTCAAGACAGACGGCTGATTTTTTTTTGCAATCATCTACATAAGTGTTGCCAACTACTGAACTAGAATTAAGCAATTTCACTGAGCAGTTATTCTGTTATGAATTTTGAAATGCGCAAAGAAAGGCCAGATTTGTGTACTACCGGAAAAAATTTTATTAAAAATCGAATTTTCAACACATTTCAAATATTCTAGTTCAGTAAAAAGAGCACAAAATTTGGCAAACAATGATATATGTATTATTAGGCTACTGTTATTAGTTAGTGAGAAACATGTACCTCAACATGGCCTAAAATGCATGGGAAGTATAGGGCTTACCCTGTGCCCTTAAGGCAGGAGGAATTAATGGTATATGGTTTAATGGAAATGCATCTTAGAGACATGGAGCAACCACCCAGTAACCCAGACTACGCGTGGGAATATTGCAATAGAACAGAGGGCAGCAGAAAGGGGGGTGGAATTGGGCATTCATTCATAGAAGTAAGAATTTTCAAAGGGTTAACTGGGATGGAAGGAACATTTATGGCTAAAAGGAACAGTGGCAGGCAAGCAAACACTCCTTGGCTTTGTATACCTGTGGACAGGAGCTAATGCCAAAGAGGAAAACAGGAAAATGTTAGAATGTATTGCAAGCGACATTGATGAGCTAGGAGGACAGGGCGAGATAATTATATTAGGAGGCATGAACGCCCATATAGAAGACCTGGATGGGTACACGGATTCGACAGGAAGCATGCTGCAGGACATGTGTGACAGGCATGATTTAGTTGTATGCAACAGTACCGAGAACTGTGAACGTCTCATAACATGGGAGGCGGGGAGTCTGCACTCGACAATAGATTATGCACTAATGTCACAGAGGGTGTTTAATAGATTAGGGGTAATGAGCATAGATGAACATGGTTCCAGAAGTGTAGGTAGTTACCACAAGCGTATCAAGTTGAGTTTGAGAAGAGGAACCAATGTAGGACTTAAGCGAGATGAACAATCAGAGGGGAATTTTTACTCAGAAAAGCAATTGGAAGCAGCGGCGAAACAAATTGAGAAAGAAATTTTTGAGGATAGTGAAGCAGAATGGACTTATACCAAATTAACTCGATTACTGAAGCTAGAGCTAGCTAAGGTGCGGGTAAAGCTAAAAGAGAAAAGACGCAAGCCCAAGAGTTAGTGGGATGAGGAGGTCAAGAGGGCAACAGAAAAGCGCAAGGAAGCGTCCATGGAACACAGATATTCCAAGAAGAGGGGGGAACCAAAACCCGAAGTAGACAGAAAATGGGATACCTTCATAAAGTGTAGAAGGGAAGCAACCTATTTGATTAATGAGAAAATTAGAAGAAAGGGTGCCCAATGGATGTCAAAAGTAAATAAAGAGGATAGAAAAGCAGCTCAAAAATTCTGGAAACATCTAAATTGATTGAGTAGTGAGACTAGGCTACAACAAAGGTATATTGTTACAGATGAGGGTATTCAACTAGAAGGGGATGAAGCAATAAAACACATAGCAACAAAGATGACAGAAAAATTTAAAGAAAGGAATGTTGTACATAATTTATCGAAGGAGGATAGACCGGTTACTGCAATAGCTTCACTTGAGCAAGGAGAGTGGGAAAGAGCAGAGAAGAAGGTTCCTAGTGGCACGTCAACAGGACCAGACGGTATCCCGATTATGTTGATAAAGAAGTTAGGACCAAAATCCAAGCAAACATTAATACATGTAGTGAACAAAATGATAGTGGATGAGAGAGTCCCCGATGAATGGCGATTAAGTAGAATGAACATGATATATAACTGAAAGGGGGACAAAGCTGACGTAAGTAACTATCGTCCCATAACAGTGACATCTGTGGTTTACAGGGTGCATGATGCAGATTATAAAGGATAGGTTGCAGGCTTGGGTGGAGAACGAGGGGGTGCTAGGGGAACTACAAAATGGGTTTCGGAAACAAAGGAGGTTGGAGGACAATCTATTTTCATTGGCACAGTGTATAGAGATTGCTGAAAAGGAACATAGGCCCCTATGGCTAGCATTTCTGGATATTACGGGAGCCTATGACAACGTTATTCAGGAGTATTTGTGGGACATACTGGACACATTGGATGTGGAAGATGGAGTAATTAATCTTTTAAAAGATATATATAAAGGTAACAGAGTGCTCATAAAATGGGAAAAATGTATCAGGGCCTGTAGAGATACAGCGGGGGCTTAGGTAATGATGTCCTCTGTTTCCTTTGTTGTTCATGTTGTACCTACAAGGGTTGGAGACCAAGTTAGAGGGGAGCGGACTAGGCTTCAACCTTTCTTTTTTCAAGCAAGGGGAATGGATTAAACAGTCATTACCGGGACTAATATACGTGGACGATATAGTGCTGATGGCTAACAACAAGGAAGATTTGGAGAAGTTGATAGACATATGTGGTACAGAGGGAGATAGATTAGGATTCAAGTATAGTAAGGAAAAATCTGCAGTCATGATATTTAATGAAGAAGGCGGCGAGCATAGAATACAGGAGTTCATGCTAGAAGTAGTCGAAGAGTACAAGTATCTTGGGGTGTGGATAAATAACAGTGCTGAGTATCTGACAGAGCATGAAAAATATGTAATGAATAAAGCTAGTAGGAATGCAGCTGTCATGAAAAATAGGGCACTGTGGAATTACAATAGGTATGAAGTGGTAAGAGTGATCTGGAAAGGGGTGATGGTCCCTAGCCTGACTTTCGGTAATGCGGTCCTGTGCATGAGACCAGATGTTCAAGCAAGGTTAGAAATTAAACAACGGGGAGTAGGGAGGTTAGCTTTGGGAGCACATGGCAATACACCAAATCCGGGGGTACAGGGTGATATGGGATGGGCGTCTTTCGAGAGCAGAGAGGCTAGCAGTAAGATAGCATTTGAGGAATGATTGAGAAAGATGGAGGAAAAGCAGTGGGCTAGGAAAGTTTTCAGATACCTGTATATAAAGAATGTTGAAGTCGAGAGTGTGACGGAATCCCGTCTGGCCGGGGGGATACATATCAAAACAAAGAGACGCCGACCAGTAAAACGAAAAAATTGTATTGACGTTTCGGCGCCCAGAACGGGGGCCTTGTTCACAATGGAAACACACCAAGAGGGTTCGTCCTTCTTAAAAGCTATAGTAATCGCCGTAAAGATCGCGCGTAAATCGGGTTAAGATTGCCCTCGTTACGATTAAGCGTGTGAGCCGTTGTCTGTATCACCAGGGACTCGAGATGAAGCCGTGATGTTGTCAGTTTCTCTTTTTCGATGATTCTTGCTTTTTCCCAATCTATTCTGTGATTTGCCGTCACCGCGTGCTCTGCCAAGGCGTTATTGCGGGTATCTTCTTTCTGCACATCACGAGCATGTTGCTGTAGGCGCTTCTTGTAACTTCCGGTTTCGCCGATGTAAACACCGTTGCAATCTGCACAAGGGATGGCGTAGACAACTCCTGGGAACTTCTCTTTTGGCAACTGATCTTTGACGTTCATCAGTTGTTGTCGCATTTTCTTGACAGGGACATGGGCAACCTGCACGTCATACTCTCGTAATACACGGGCGAGGCACTCACTTGTTTTCGGCACATAAGGAATAGCCGCACGTTTTTTGGGCGGAAGAGGGGCGTCCGGATGACGAGGCCGTGACAGCCGTCGTTCTGTGGACCTGATGAAATGGCTTGGGTAACCACAGCTAGTGAGATCTTTTCGTACCCTTGACGCGTCCGCAGCGGCGTCAGTGGTGTTTGTGCATATCTTCTTGGCCCGCTGCATTAAACTGCTCACAACGGCTCTTTTTTGGGCGGCAGGATGGACGGAACTGAAATGTAGGTAGCGGCCTGTATGTGTAGCCTTTCTATACACGCTAAACGACAACTTCTGGCCTTTCCTTGAGACGAGGACGTCCAGAAAAGGCAGACTGCCGTCCACCTCTTCTTCCAACGTAAACTGAATGGCGTCTTCCTGGCTGTTCAGGTGTGTCAGAAACTGGCTCACCGCGTCCTTGTGCAGAATGCAAAAGCAGTCGTCGATGTAACGGAAGAAGACCTTGGGGGCAGGGTGAAAGGAGGTTAACGCGCGTCGCTCCAATGACTCCATGGTGAGGTTAGCGGCCGTCACCGAAACAGAAGCACCCATGGGGGTCCCATGGACTTGCTTGTAGTAGTTTCCCCTAAAAACAAAGTAGGTATTGCTCAGGCAGAAAGCAAGCAGCCGGCGCAGGTCCCGTGCTTCTATTGGCGATCTTTCCGGTAGAGAGGCATCGCTATCGAGCGCAGCGGTGCATACGTCGACAGCAAGGTCAGTCGGTACACTCGTGAACAGGGACTTCACGTCGAAAGACACCATCAATTCACTGTCTTCGATCAGGGTGTTGCGGGTCTTCTCAACAAAGTCGTATGAGTTGCGAACGTGGCAAGTCCCATGGCCAACAAGCGGGGAAAGAACACGGTGCAAGAACTTGGAGAGGCTGTGCAGAGGGGAGCGGGTAAAATCCACGATAGGTCGCATTGGAACTCCTGGTTTATGTATCTTTGGCAAGCCATAAAACGCTGGCGCGGAACCATTGTGGCATAGTAACTTGTAGTAGAGCGGTTTTTGGCTCGGCGGGACGAACTGAAATACGTCGGCGAGAAGCTTCTGTAGTTCCCTCTCCAACTTGAGTGTAGGGTCCTTCTTGAGGCGGACGTACGTGTCACCGTCTTCCAGGAGAGACAGTATCTTGCGGTCATAGTCAGACTTGTCCAAAAGGACTGTCGCGTTGCCTTTGTCTGCTGGCAAAATTACAATATCTTTGTTGTCACGGAGGCTCTTCATAGCGGATTGTTCCTCGCGAGACAAAGCAGAACGGGAAGGCCCGCGATGAATGGCGTTGAGAACGCCCACCACCCGTGTGCGGGCCTCTTCGCGGCGAGTGTTCTCAACTTGGCTGATCGCATTTTCCACAGCGCATACCAACTTCTTCCTATTCGGTGCAGCTCCTAGGCTGAAATTCAACCCCAAATTCATCACCAAGGTTCGTCAGTATGTTGGCCTCAACTGCCGTATTGCCTCATTCAAGGCTCACCTGAATTTTACTCTAACATGCAAAGCCCGCGCCTTGGTTCCCCGCTCCTTGCGTCTCAACAGACCGGTGTCGACGCCTTTTGGGCTCAGTGTGGTTGGCAAAGCGGAACGTCAGCTCCTGCAAGCAAGAATCTTGGACTGCAAAGGAAAAATCCGCGCACTGGAGAACGAAGCGTTTTTTGCTCGTCGTTGTCTAGAACACCAATCTCCTAATGAGTTCACCAGCATTCAGTTGCACGCAAATCAGAAGATGGAACGTCAACGCCAGAAAGGTGAGCGTGCTCATGACAATAAGTTAGGCAGGCTCCTATCCGAGCACCAGAGAGGGCAGACGATGATTTCAAAACCCGCTGTGCATAACCTTTCATCGTATAAGCCCAACCGAGCTGAAGAGGCTGTTCTGAATTTGGGGTTGAATTTCAGCCTAGGAGCTGCACCGAATAGGAAGAAGTTGATATGCGCTGTGGAAAATGCGATCAGCCAAGTTGAGAACACTCGCCGCGAAGAGGCCCGCACACGGGTGGTGGGCGTTCTCAACGCCATTCATC
Source organism: Amblyomma americanum (assembly GCF_052857255.1). NCBI lineage: Eukaryota > Metazoa > Arthropoda > Arachnida > Ixodida > Ixodidae > Amblyomma > Amblyomma americanum. The sequence goes on along the minus strand of NC_135498.1, from coordinate 221,125,327 downwards.
GCGGGCCTTCCCGTTCTGCTTTGTCTCGCGAGGAACAATCCGCTATGAAGAGCCTCCGTGACAACAAAGATATTGTAATTTTGCCAGCAGACAAAGGCAACGCGACAGTCCTTTTGGACAAGTCTGACTATGACCGCAAGATACTGTCTCTCCTGGAAGACGGTGACACGTACGTCCGCCTCAAGAAGGACCCTACACTCAAGTTGGAGAGGGAACTACAGAAGCTTCTCGCCGACGTATTTCAGTTCGTCCCGCCGAGCCAAAAACCGCTCTACTACAAGTTGCTATGCCACAATGGTTCCGCGCCAGCGTTTTATGGCTTGCCAAAGATACATAAACCAGGAGTTCCAATGCGACCTATCGTGGATTTTACCCGCTCCCCTCTGCACAGCCTCTCCAAATTCTTGCACCGTGTTCTTTCCCCGCTTGTTGGCCATGGGACTTGCCACGTTCGCAACTCATACGACTTTGTTGAGAAGACCCGCAACACCCTGATCGAAGACAGTGAATTGATGGTGTCTTTCGACGTGAAGTCCCTGTTCACGAGTGTACCGACTGACCTTGCTGTCGACGTATGCACCGCTGCGCTCGATAGCGATGCCTCTCTACCGGAAAGATCGCCAATAGAAGCACGGGACCTGCGCCGGCTGCTTGCTTTCTGCCTGAGCAATACCTACTTTGTTTTTAGGGGAAACTACTACAAGCAAGTCCATGGGACCCCCATGGGTGCTTCTGTTTCGGTGACGGCCGCTAACCTCACCATGGAGTCATTGGAGCGACGCGCGTTAACCTCCTTTCACCCTGCCCCCAAGGTCTTCTTCCGTTACATCGACGACTGCTTTTGCATTCTGCACAAGGACGCGGTGAGCCAGTTTCTGACACACCTGAACAGCCAGGAAGACGCCATTCAGTTTACGTTGGAAGAAGAGGTGGACGGCAGTCTGCCTTTTCTGGACGTCCTCGTCTCAAGGAAAGGCCAGAAGTTGTCGTTTAGCGTGTATAGAAAGGCTACACATACAGGCCGCTACCTACATTTCAGTTCCGTCCATCCTGCCGCCCAAAAAAGAGCCGTTGTGAGCAGTTTAATGCAGCGGGCCAAGAAGATATGCACAAACACCACTGACGCCGCTGCGGACGCGTCAAGGGTACGAAAAGATCTCACTAGCTGTGGTTACCCAAGCCATTTCATCAGGTCCACAGAACGACGGCTGTCACGGCCTCGTCATCCGGACGCCCCTCTTCCGCCCAAAAAACGTGCGGCTATTCCTTATGTGCCGAAAACAAGTGAGTGCCTCGCCCGTGTATTACGAGAGTATGACGTGCAGGTTGCCCATGTCCCTGTCAAGAAAATGCGACAACAACTGATGAACGTCAAAGATCAGTTGCCAAAAGAGAAGTTCCCAGGAGTTGTCTACGCCATCCCTTGTGCAGATTGCAACGGTGTTTACATCGGCGAAACCGGAAGTTACAAGAAGCGCCTACAGCAACATGCTCGTGATGTGCAGAAAGAAGATACCCGCAATAACGCCTTGGCAGAGCACGCGGTGACGGCAAATCACAGAATAGATTGGGAAAAAGCAAGAATCATCGAAAAAGAGAAACTGACAACATCACGGCTTCATCTCGAGTCCCTGGTGATACAGACAACGGCTCACACGCTTAATCGTAACGAGGGCAATCTTAACCCGATTTACGCGCGATCTTTACGGCGATTACTATAGCTTTTAAGAAGGACGAACCCTCTTGGTGTGTTTCCATTGTGAACAAGGCCCCCGTTCTGGGCGCCGAAACGTCAATACAATTTTTTCGTTTTACTGGTCGGCGTCTCTTTGTTTTGATATAAAGAATGTTGACACGAAATGGAGAAAGCGAACTAGAAAATTGACAAGCAAATATCTGGACAGCAGTAAGGGGGCAAATCAGCAATTATCGGTTAAGAAAAAGGTTAAAGATACAGAAGGAGCTTTGTGGAAAACAGGGATGCTGACGAAATCAGCACTGGGAACATACAGGATTTTTAAGCAGAAAATTGCCAACGAAAATATCTATGATAATTGTAGGGGAAGCTCTTTGTTGTTTGAGGCCAGGACGGGAGGTTTGCGGACTAAGACATATAGAGTCAGGTACCACGAGATAGACATGTTGTGCGTTGCGTGCGGAGAGGAGGAGGAAACGGCTGAACAGTTGACACTTTTCTGTAAAGGGCTTCACCCTACAGTGGAAAGCAGCGGGGCTGATTTATCCAAGGCATTGGGGTTTAAGGACAGTGAAGGGAAAGTAGATTTTAAGCGGGTAGAAGTAACCAAGCGAAGGTTATCTGATTGGTGGCTAAAATCAAGAGTAAAATTTCACAAGTCATGGCTAGGTGGCTTGAGCCACCGCCCGATTTAAAGGATTCAGCCGTATCCATACATCCATCCATCCGTCCGTCCGTCCGTCCGTCCGTCCGTCCGTCCGTCCGTCCATCCATCCATCCATCCATCCATCCATCCATCCGTCCGTCCGTCCGTCCGTCCGTCCGTCCGTCCGTCCGTCCGTCCATCCATCCATCCATCCATCCATCCATCCATCCATCCATCCATCCATCCATCCATCCATCCATCCATCCATCCATCCATCCATCCATCCATCCATCCAGAGTTCGGTTTCAATGGCTGGGAGACTGTGATGCGTGGCCCCCGATCATGCTGTTTCATTCTTTTTTCGGGCTTCGAGGAAGAACTTTTAATTCGTTAACGACAAAAAACACGTTTTTGGATGTATCAGAGTGCAGCAGATGCTTAAAAAGTCCAAGCTGACTTCCTGAAAGAGGATCATCAGTTTCGATTTCGAAATCTAAACGCGTGCTGTGCATCCCGTTATATCATGCCGTTAGTACCTTTTGTCTGCTGCATAACCAGTAACTTTTGGACGGTTTGCAACAAAAAGAACATGTTCTAAAAATCCATATTGCAACAAGGGCTTGAAGTGGCGAGATATGCCGCAAAAAAAGTACTTACACTGCATGATGCATATGGTTGTATATTGTACTGCTACCAATGGCAAGAAATTACTAACTACTTCGGACAAGCAAAAAGGGGAAATAATTCATGAGATAGAATAAGGACAGGAGGAAGTGCGGAATTACCTGAGCTCTCAACTGTAGCCAGGTGACCCATAGCAAAGGAGAACTGCATATGGCGTTCAATGAACGCAAGCCGGAGACGTCGAGGTAACTAGCCTGGGGAGTCGCTGGCCCGCAGGGTGCACATTCGTCATATCTAATGTTGTTAGAACTTTGCGAAGCGCACGTCTGTTATAATCTTGCTGCGGAGCATTGCGAGAGATGTTTCGATCGGGTGAAGCAGATCTTGGAAGGCCCAGCCTGCGCGGTTTCTATTCACTTTTCCGACGAGCTTTCGCCGAACGGCACCTCCTTGAATAACGTACGTTGACAAATTTCAAATAAACCCATGCCACTCTTGTCTATTATTTCCGTAAGAAACACAGCTCACTAGGTTCCTGCGTGATGCACACGCGCACAGTGACTTTGGGAGTAACACAGCCGGCCTGACTGACCGGATTTCTCCAAATGCGTTGGTGAAATGACAACTGGAACAAGGGGAGTATCAGACATAGTGAGCGACTTGGGAATATGAAAAAAAACTGCTCTTGAAGGCACAGACACGTGCGCACTTACAAGGAAAAATGGCGTGAGTTTCTTACTGCAGTTTCAAGAATTTTCGGGAAAGAGGTTTCTTGTTGTACATCTTTGCAACTGCATTTTTGTCTGTTATGTCAAATGCATGGTTTGTTAGCAATGGTTTGATGAACTTCTTGCATATAATATGCGGTAGTGCTTCCCTGTGGCCGCTTTCCTTGTTCTCCCATGTCAGGACAGGCAAACCCGTGATTTTATTCATACCATAGAGCAAGCATGTGTCCAGTGGCCTTTGAAGATGCGTGCGGTCTTTGAGCATATCGACGAACTTCTTGAGGCCCTGTAACACTCTTAGGAGCACTGACGTCGGGTAAAAAAGTCCACCCATGTGTTGGTGGGCAGTCAAACTGTCTACAGCAACATTTCCTTTGGGTTTTTGCACCAAAGCCACACAGCTGTCACATTCGACCTCGGAAACCACACCAGCTATGTAGCCCCCAATAAGGCTGATAGCTGCCATTTCCGGAGTCGGCAGGAAAGGCTCCGACGACACACATGTCTTGGAGTGCGTTTGTTGCCAGATCTATAGTTTCGTTTTCAGCAGCAGTGGCGGCCCCAGCTTCAGTTAAATTGTCAATGGCACGGGATGAGACAAAGGAAGTGAAGCTTCTGACGTTGCTGTTCTCTGAGGCTGCAACAATACCTGTACGTAGCATTTTCTCCAACCCGCTCAAAACACTTATCACATCTAGCATGTCATTACATCCTGCTGAACGCCGCAAAGAGCCGAAGAGAGACTCAATGGGGTCACTTGAAAATTTGTGCGTCAAGACGAACTTGAAGTGGCACTCATTTAGCAAGAATCGGATGCAGTGTACATTTTACAGTGTCGTGAACATGAGGGCGTGGTCTCTTTAGCTAAAAAGTTCTCTTGGGTGCTCGCATTTTTCAGGCCTTCCACGTACTCAACGAATTCGTGCTTAAGCCAGTGCAGACTTCGATCATTAATGTCAGAAAATTATTTTGTGTCCGGGTAGTTCTGATGAATGTGCTGGCTATGGTTACTGACGTCCATGGTTACAAACCACTTGTTCATCTTGCACATGAACTCGACTGTCGGGCCTACGTTTAAGAACTTAGCATCGCATGTGTGTCCAGCCTGTTCTTTCATAAAGCTCAAGGCAGCGGTACAGGAGGTGAAAAGAGCTCAATCGCTGGTTTTACTGCCATTTTCTCTATGGTAGATGGGTAGACGGGTTTTCTAGTGAGAAATCGCCCTGGCTTCACGGTGGACCCTGTATCGGACACGTGTACTGATTATATCAGCGCGGATGCGCATCAGTGATGCGCACTGTGTACAGCGCGCTGCGCTCATGGCTTTATAAGCCGCGCTCTCAATAAACCTGCGTTCTTTCCTGCACCGGCCATGTAGCTGTAAGCGTCGTCTCCCTTGGCACGTTACATGGTGTCAGAAGTTGCTCCGCTGCCTGTCGACGCCTGAGGGAAATCGTACCCGCGAAGAACACGTAATGGACCTGCTGAAGGCACCACAGCCATTGCGGCTGACGGGTAACGTCACGGATAACTGGAAGCGTTTTAAGCAGAAATTTGAGTTATTTCTGCAGGCAACAGCGGCAAAGGACCAGCCGAAAACGGAAGCATCGAAAGCGGCCCTCCTGCTGAGCATGGCGGGTGACGACGCGCTGGACGTCTTCAACAACTTCCAGTTCGCGCTGGGTGAAGACAAGACCGACTACAGTACAGTGGTGAGAAAGTTTGATGCATATTGTGCCGAAGTGAGCAATGAAGTGCACGAAAGATATGTATTCCGTTCAAGAAAGCAAGCGGAGGGTGAACCATTTGAAAAATTTATTCGTGACCTGAAAAAGCAAGCAGCGCAGTGTAATTTTGGCGTTTTGCAAGAATCCATGATAAGGGACCAGATCGTATTTGGCACACACGATCCTAGACTACGGGAGAAAATGCTTCGGCACAGCCAACTGACTTTGCAAAAAGTAGAGGAAATGTGCAAAGCAGCGGAGACGGCAGCGCAGCGAAACGAAGTATGGCGTAGCGGGGAAGACAGAGTCGACGCCGTATCGAGGCGCACGGCGCCACCCTCAAGAGTGGAAGCAAGAAAAAGAACAATTTCACTGTCGTAAGTGCAACCGCTGGCATAAACCGAAGAAATGCCCAGCGTTTGGAAAGAGGTGTCGTTTGTGCCACAAGCTGAACCATTTTGCAAGCAGTTGCGCGTCAGCGGTAGTCAGCGAAGTCAAAAGACAGCAAGACGAGGACTTCGACATTCTCGAGATCACGACATCTATTCGGGAAAGGGATTGGACGGTTAAAGCCCAAGTTCGCAATCACGAGATAAGCTTTAAAGTGGACACGGGGTCGCAAGCAAGCCTGTTTCCCATGTCAATTTACCGCCAACTGAGGGGAGCTGAAGAGTTGAAGCCAACAAATTCGGTGCTGAGGGCGTATAACGGCGGTACCATAGCGTGGTGAAAGAATGCAGCGCGAAAAAAACAAGGGCGAATAGAAGTGGACAGGACAGGGCGCTGTCCTGTACACAGGACAGGGCGCTGTCCACTTCTATTCGTCCTTGTTTTTTTCGCGCTGCATTCTTTTACCATGTTCACTGACCAACAAGCCCAAACAGCCGCTTTAGTTTACCATAGCGTGCTATGGAACGTCTACGCAGGAAGTAAGGATTCGTAATACTTCTGCTACGGTCACATTTTTTGCTGTGAAAAATGGCCGTCAGGCCATACTCGGGCTGGAAGCTAGTGAGGCTTTGGGGCTGGTCCAGCGTGTAGACGCCACAGACAAGATTTCCAACGACGGACTTCTCAAGAAATTCAGGCATGTCTTCGAGGGCCTAGGTTGTTTGCAGCAGGCATACAGCATGGTCCTGCAACCTGAAGCGGTGCCAATCGTGCAACCAGCTCGACGAGTCCCTTTGGCACTGGAAGAACCTCTAAAGAAGGAACTTGAAAGAATGGCACATGCTGGCATAATTGTTAAAGTGACCGAGCCTACCGACTGGGCCAGTCCGTTAGTTCTGGCAAAAAAGAAAGAGGGCACGCTACGGGTGTGCATGGACCCCAGAGCTGTTAACAAGTACATAAAGCGGCAGCATTTCCCGCTTCCTAGGCGCGAAGATTTAGAAGCCCGTTTAACCAATGCCGCGTACTTCAGCTGTCTTGACGCGAATTCCGGCTATCATCAGATACCGCTTGACGATCGCACGTCTAAGATCTGCACTTTCTATTCACTGCGTGGGAGATACCGTTTTTTGCGTTTGCCCTTCGGCATTTCGTCCGCACCGCAGGTAGTTCAACAAACTATGAGTCAAGTATTCGAGGGCCTACCTGGGGTGCTGGTATACATTGACGACATTTTAGTTTGAGGTGCCAGGAAAAATAACACGATGAACGGTTGACGGAAGTGCTTAAGGCTGCAGAGAAAGCAGGGTTGACTTTCAACGCGCAGAAATGCAAGTTCGGTGTGAAATCAGTCAAATTCCTTGGTGCGTCATCAGCCGAACGGGCATATCGCCTGACCCAAAGTTTATGGAAAGCCTGGCGAACATGCCGACACCAACGTCCAAGACTGACGTCCAGCGGATGCTGGGAGTGCTGAACTATTTCAGCAAATTCGTGCCACGGTTGTCCGAGCGAACGACGCTTTTACGAGAGCTTATCAAGTCCCGCGCAGAGTTCCAATGGACAGAAAGCCACGCGAAAGAGTGGCAAATCTTGACGCAAGTTTTGACTACCGCCCCCCTACTTGCAATCTTCGATCCGCAACGGGAAACTAAGATAACGTGCGACGCATCAAAGGAAGGTGTCGGTGCAGCATTATTGCAAGGCTACAATGGTGATTGGCGACCGGTAGCGTATGCATCTCGTGTATTAACCCGAGCCGAGCAAAGCTATGCACAAATTGAAAAGGAGGCACTCGGAATTTGTTTTGGCTGTGAGAGGTTTCACGAGTTGGTGTACGGAAGAAAAGTGCTTATCGGAACAGACCATAAGCCGCTTATAGCGATCGCGCAAAAGGAAATCGCCGACATGCCACCGCGAGTGCAAAGATTCTTTTTGCGGCTACTAAAATACAACTTTGTCTTGCAGTACATTCCCGGGAAACAGCTGGTTCTCGCGGACATGTTGTCACGCTCAACGGCTGACCAGGGCAAAGCTCAAGTTGGCACTACTTGTGATACCACCGACGACGTGGAGATCCATGCGGTACAGTCCTTGGGCTACATGATCACTTCCGAAACGCAGCGGTTACTGCAGCAAGAAACGTCTCGTGACGTATACCTACAGGCCGTGAGGAAGAGCTTAACAAGCGGGCAGCCGGTGAACGGGGAACATAAGCCTTTTGCGAAAGAGCTGTCAGTCGTTAATGGAATAGTGCTGAAAGGCTCGAAAGCTGTAATACCGAAGAGTATGCAACGAAGCATCCTGAACAGAATACATGCTGGCCACCTCGGGTTGCACAAGTGCAAAGAGAGGGCCCGAACTCTTGTACTTTGGCCCGGTCTGAACGTCGAAATAGCTGCGCTAGTGGAAAGCTGCGCAACCTGCTGAAAGTACGCGTGCAGGCAACCACGTGAACCACTTTTAATGCGGCCAGTTCCAAAATGTGTTTGGTATAGGGTCGGCGTAGATATCTTTTCTTATGCTGGAAATTCGTACGTGGTTGATTATGACGCCTTTTCAAATTTCCCTGAGGTTGAGAAACTTGACGACACAACTGCAGCAACTACGATCGCAGCCCTTAGTGCCATGTTCGCCAGGTTCAACGTACCTGTAGAAGTTTGCACGGATAACGGACCCCAGTTTTCATGCCATGAATTTGCCAGATTTGCCAAAACATACGACTTCAACCATGTAACCTCCAGCCCCCGTTATCTGCAGTCGAACGGCTTGGATGAGTAAGGTGTCCAAATCGTAAAGCGCATCCTGAAAAAGACTCGAGAGGCGAGGGAGGACTACTGGCTGGGTTTACTAGCCTATCGCTCAACACCACTGTAAGATGGCCATTCTCCGGGTGAGCTGCTGCAAAGAAGGCGACTTCGTTCTAACCTTCCTGACTTCGGTAGGGTGTCCCGGACCCCTGTGAGAAAGCACCACCAAGCCAGGGCCGGGCAGCCTTTGCCAATACTGCGCAGAGACACGAAGGTGAGGCTTCAGGATGCGACTGCGTGGTTCCCAAAAGCAAAGGTCGTTGGTGAAACTGCTCCACATTCCTATTTGGTACGAACGCAAGATAACCGGGTTCTGCGGCGAAACCGCCGACATCTACTCAGGACGGGTGAACAGTATAGCGGCGAAAGTGACGACGACTGCGAGGAGATTCCACCTTGTGAAAGCTCCCGTGCGCCGGCGCCTGCAGCACCAGCTGAACCAACAGCACAAGCCACCGAGGCGTCATCTCTAGAATCAGCCGCAGGGTCAATGCTATCAGCAAGCGACGGCGATCCTTCGCCTGGCATCCGTCCGACGCAGGCTACTAGAAGGTCGACTCGTGTCGTCCGGCCTCCCCAGAAGCTTCATTATGATGAACATTTTCAGCAAGTGTCATAAGTTTCGGCAAATGTGTATATGTATCTAAGTCTCTTTTGTGTGTTGCCCGAGGGAGGATGTATCGGACACGTGTACTGATTATATCAGCGCGGATGCGCATCAGTGATGCGCAGTGTGTGCAGCGCGCTGCGTTCATGGCTTTATAAGCCGCGCTCTCAATAAACCTGGGTTCTTTACTGCACCGGCCATGTAGCTGTAAGCGTCGTCTCCCTTGGCACGTTACAGACCTCTTTTGCATGTTGTACAATTCTCTGACATCGAGTGAAGAGATTTCTTTCTTTGCTCCCATTTCCTTCGATAGGAACTGCGAACCTACGTTTTTGATTATGTGACTTTGGTCGAAAGCCAACATGAGGTGCCTAGACGTGTCGGCAGGATGTGGCACTCGTATTTGTGGCTGCCCTTGTGATGGGAACTCTATTGCAGACACGCTGACCTTGTGGTTGTCTGTGACGAGTCTGACAATTTTATATCCAGTTTCTTCCGTCTTCTTTATCACATGCCTGATAGCTTCTGCCAGCACTTCGCCTGTGCATCCCTTGGTGAAGAAATACCCCACTGGAATTTTGAACCTATCGTGCAGCCCGCAGAGCAGGAAACACAACAAAGAATTGGAGAGTTTACCCCTTTCCTGCACTGGCAGGAGATGGTCAAGATCTGGGCTGATGTCAATGTTTCCCAGAAAAGCGTCCCTCTGCCTGTGATATTACAGCTTCTGTTTGATGTGCATCTCGTCTATGACTAGGCTACACACCCTTGATTGTGAGGTGACTAAACAACCTAGCTTTGTGCTCAACCTTCTCTTGACCAGGCTACTGAACCCAACTTCTCCTGAGCAAGTCCCCATGTATTTGTTAAGTGTGGTTCTACCAGCACGACAAGGAGTTGTTCTGCTCTGAGATGCTCATAGCACCTGGGAGAAATGTTGCGCAGAATGATGCAGTGTCGGACGGTGGTCTCACTCCACACTGGTTTTTATGCCGTATAGTCAACAACCTGATCTAGGAATAGCCTGGCTTTCTTGTCGTGTTCGGAGTCTGCCACAATCCGAAGGAACGTTTTTACGTGGCATTTTTCCTTGAGGCGTTCCGGTTCTTTTTTGTACGCGTCAACAGTGCATTTGAACCTTTCATTTCGTTGCTTCCAAGCACGTTCCTTATCGCGCCACTTTTTTCGGTCAAGGATCGAAAGCCGCTGATGATTTTTATTTGTCTGTTTGGGTGCCTGGACGAGAGTAAGACGGACGCGGCCTGACGGACGGGAACAGGACTTACTGTGCCAGCTGCATCACTTTATTCGCTAGCCGCCAGGTAAAGCTCTACGGCCTCTACGGCGGTCACGCCCGATGGTCCAGGTTCAGGACTTTGGACGGTGCCCACAGGCGAGTCTTCGCGTTTTCGCTTTTTTATACAGCTGTCGTCGCGGGACTTCGCTGGTGCCGGCTTTAGGTACGACGGTTACTGATTGAAGATGCTTGGCACGACACCCTTTTTCAACATCGTCAACTTGGTGCCTTCCCGACAGTCACTTGGCTGGAAATGCAAGCTACAAACTTCAGAATAATTTGATGTTGTGTTTGGCTGCCAGTTTTTCCTTCTAATTACCTTGAGCCATCTTTCCCGGAGTTCTAAGTCGGCAGGAATTTCATGGAACGAAACGCCGGGCTTCTTGTTTCGCTGACTGGAAGTGCAAAACGGAACGCAACAGCAACGCATTTTCGCTCGCTACTCCCTCCAGCAACTGCAGTCATCAACGCGTCACTTGTTAAACGGTGACACTAAACACGCCACACAAATAATATAAGAAACAGCGCACCAGAAGGCATACTTTTTGCTGAAACGACAGTCACAATAAAATTCTGTGCTGCCTGCGTGTCGTTTGCTAGATGGATGGATGGATGGATGGATACGGCTGAACCCTTTACATCGGGCGGTGGCTCAAGCCACCTAGCCATGTCTTGTGAAATTTTACTCCTGTCTTGCTTTTAGCCACCAATCAGATAGCCTTCGCTTGGTTACTTCTAATCTCTTAAAATCCACTTTCCCTTCACTATCCCTAAACGCCAATGCCTTGGGTAAGTCAGCCCCGCTGCCTTCCACTGTAGGGTGAAGCCCTTTACAGAAAAGTATCAAGTGTTCAGCTGTTTCCTCCTCCTCTCCGCACGCAATGCACAAAGTGTCTATCTCCTGGTACCTGACTCTATACGTCTTAGTCCGCAAAACTCCAGTCCTGGCCTCAAACAACAAAGAACTTCCCCTACAATTATCATAGATATTTTCTTTGACAATTTCCTGTTTAAAGGTCCGGTATGTTTCTAGTGCCGATTTCGTCAGCATCCCTGTTTTCCACAAAGCTCTCTCTGTTCCTTTAACCTTTTTCTTAACCGACAATTGCTGATTTGCCCCCTTACTTCTGTCCAGATATTTGCTTGTCAATTTTCTAGTTCGCTTTCTCCATTTCGTGTCAGCATTCTTTATATACAGGTATCTGAAAACTTTCCTAGCCCACCGCTTTTCCTCCATCCTTCTCAATCGTTCCTCAAATGCTATCTTACTGCTAGCCTCTCTGCTCTCGAAAGACGCCCATCCCATATCATCCTGTACTCCCTTATTTGGTGTATTGCCATGTGCTCCCAAAGCTAACCTCCCTACGCAGCGTTGTTTGATTTCTAACCTTGCTTGAACATCTGGTCTCATGCACAGGACCGCATTACCGAAAGTCAGGCTAGGGACCATCACCCTTTTCCAGATCCCTCTTACCACCTCATACCTATTGTAATTCCACAGTGCCCTATTTTTCATGACAGCTGCATTCCTACTAGCTTTATTCATTACATATTTTTCATGCTCTGTCAGATACTCAACACTTATTTATCCACACCCCAAGATACTTGTACTCATTCACTACTTTTAGCACGAACTCCTGTATTCTATGCTCGCCGCCCTCTTCATTGAATGAATAATAATAATAATATTTGGTTTTTTGGACACCTGAACCGCGCCGTAAGGGAAGGGTAAAGGAGGGATTGAAAGAAGAAAGGAAGAGAGAGGTGCCGTAGTGGAGGGCTCCGGAATAATTTCGACCACCTGGGGATCTTTAACGTGCACTGACATCGCACAGCACACGGGCGCCTTAGCGTTTTTCCTCCATAAAAACGCAGCCGCCGCGGTCGGGTTCGAACCCGGGAACTCCGGCTCAGTAGTCGAGCGCCCTAACCACTGAGCCACCGCGGCGGGGTTCATTAAATGTCATGGCTGCAGATTTTTCTTTACTATACTTGAAGCCTAATCTATCTCCCTCTGTAGAGAGAATCAGCTGACAGCGCCGCCGTACGGCGGATGCGCGCTCTACGGCGGGCAGAAAAACCCCTGAACGCTTCAGGTAGTACACTCTACTTCAGGCATGTTCTTCAGGAGGCATTGGCAAAAGTCATAGTAGCGAAAACGCAACAGCACACGACGCCAATAAAAGGTTTTTGTTTTCCAAAATGCTTTGAAAAAACGTTTTAAAATGTTGAAGGGACATATTTTCTAAAAACATAGAGGCTAGATATACCCGAAAGTGAAGCCACTGGAAGTTGGGCAGCATATGTTCTAGTGAAGCCACCGGAACCTTTGGCAGTGCATGAAATCAGACCTCAGCACGGTTTTTCTGCTTGTTTCCGTTTTCCACTTAGCACCTTGTCTTTTCGACGTTCTCGTCTTTCTTCGTGACAATGCCTACCTGCTGCGCCGTCAACTGCATGAGGAGAGCAGCAAAGTCCTCGGGAAAGACGTTCCAAAAATAAGGGTCCGTTGCATCGCTATGGGACGGTACTAGCAGACGACAGAACGTCGCTAGAGTAGATGAAGCGCACAAAAACACAGCACACAGGAAAGGAAGACACGAGACAGGCGCTACTTGCAACTGTTTATTGAAGTCTAGAATGGCTTATTTATAGCCAAGAAGAAGGCGTGGAGGAAGGGGACAAAAACAATATAACAACAGGTAAATGACTAGTGCGAGGGGGAGGATACTACAGAGGGGGAACAAAAGTGATTCAAATCTTTCTAAATTTATCTAAAAATTTAGCAAAACATGGTGCTGGGCTAGTTGGTTAAGCATTTCGTTTGAAACAGGTCAGCGCTAAAAAAGAGACAAACACGGCGAGAGAACGACGACACAAGGGAAATATACTTTCATTCTTATGAATGACCAGCGATGGGGTGCTGACACTGGAACTCCCGCTTTTTTTAATCCGGTGGGCTTCTAGCAGTTCACGGGCAGTCTTATCTTCAAGTAAAACTAGTTTGGGCGAGTTGGTTCATGTTGAAAGAAAAACTGGTAATGGCGCAAGAAACGGGGACACAGAAGGCACACAAAAGACAGTCCTGTCTTTTGTGTGCCTTCTGTGTCCCCGTTTCTTGCGCCATTACCAGTTTTTCTTTCAGTCTTATCTTTACTCCTACATAATATCTGAGTTTCTTGGAGCTTCGCTTCACAAATTTTTTGCTCTTCCTTGCCGCAGTCCTTGCAGTGATGCGGCAAATGTGATCCGGTACCAGTTCTTAGCGAGCGTTTATGCTCCGGTAGGCGTTCATTAATACATCGGCCTGTCTGGCCGTTGTACACCTTTCCACAAGTCAGCGGGATGCTATACACTACCCCCCACCCCAGCACATTTCAGAAAAGGGTTTGCATGCTTAGTTTCACATTCTGCTGATTTTTTGCATTATCATTTACAATCTTGCGACAGAGCGATGCAATTTTTCTGGGTGCAGAGAAAACCACCGGGAATTTGTATTTTACAGCAACATGCTTAAGATTATGGGCCACTTTGTGGGAGTATGGAATGACCACCGGTATGATTTTCTTTTCAGATACTTCACCATCCGCGCTCTTTTTTTCTTTCTTTTTTTACCTTTTGTAGCAATGCTTCCGTCACAGAGCTAACCACCAGGGAAGGAAAGCCTGCCTGTTTAAGCTTTTTTATCTGTGCGTCAAAGCTTTCCTGTACATTATGACAGCACGATTTCTTTAGAGCTGAATCAAGGCACATGATGGCAATGGCACGTTTCACTGTTCTCGAGTGCGTCGAATCGTACGGCAACAATTCGCGGGCACGAGGACGATACATCCAGCAAACACCTTCGTCAGTAATGGTTATGTCAATATCTAAAAACTGTAATTTGTTTTCTTTCGCTAGTTCATATTTAAAAACCAAACCCTTAGCATGTTGTTTAATATCCGATAAAATATACTGCACAGTTTGCGAGTAAGTCAAGGGCGATGTTTAGTCAATATAATTAAAAAATCGTAAACGTACCTAAAGGTCTTCAGAACTTTGCCTGCGTCAAATGCCCCCGATAGGGTTCTGTCAATGCCCGCAAGAAAGATGTAGCACAGTACGGGAGCGACGCATGAACCAATACATATACCACGCTTT